>NW_014577088.1:449698-457638 GCF_000485595.1 Priapulus caudatus
TTATATATATATATATATATATATATATATATATATATTTATATTTATATTTATATATATATATATATACGATACGCACGCACGGACGCGTACACTCACGCGCACAAATTACGTTTGAGTAGAAAAATTACGTTATATATAACAACGTTATTGTAAATACGTTAACTAACGCTGCCAGGACCCCATACAATAACTTTATACTAACGGTACATAACGGCACGCACTTTACGTTTGCAAAACGTTATAAAAACCCGACACATTTACGTTGAACAAACGTGATTAAATAACGTTATCCGAACCATACAATAACGTTATAATAACGTTTTTGCTTTAGCTGGGCATATATATATATATATATATATATATATATATATATATATATATATATATATATATATATATATATATATATATATCAAGAGTCCATAATAGCAAATATTCTTCTATTATGGACTCTTGATAATACCTTATTATAACCCATGCAGTTGCTGATTATATAGGTATTATTAGCTCTTGATTGTAACTATGCTTTTATTGACTTCTAAAGGTATGGGTAGATTCGTGATTTTATATAGATATATGTGTATCAGGAGTAGATAATAGGGAATTCCCTATTATCTACTCCTGATGTGTATGTGTATAGTATTATATAATAATAATGTAAATTATAAATTTAAAATATAAATAAATTAATACTGTGTATTGTAATTATGCGTGCATATATCCGTAGATTTAGATAGCCTTATATTTCATTATTTTTATTATTTATTCATTATTTATTTTTATATTTCAAAAGTTCACACCTTTTGATGTTATGATGTTGCTATTGAGGATTATGTATAGATAGGGGTAATTCATGTCGTTTTCATTAAGTTATGTTTTTGAACTCGATTAAATGCATTTTCTTTTCTGAACTGTGGTTTAATTGCGTGCTGTGTGTGCATGTCGTAAAATCAAATTCGCTATATATGCTCATAATTGGTGTGTACCGTACTTTATGTAGCCGTTGAATTGGATAAGGGCATGGTTGAAATATAGCTACTCCGAGTTAAAAGTATAGGGTGAGGCGAAATTGTTCTTATTATGCAACTTGCCAACGCACCCTACTATGTTAGTATGTTTGATTTTCATTGATAAATAAATAAATAAATAAATATATATATATATATATATACTATAATATATATATATAACACAACGTTTCACATCCTTTTTATCTACGACAGGTGTTCGTGTGTGACTGATTACTGTAGTTATAGTAGTTATGTAGTAGTAACTATGATATATACTTATATATATATCTTTAACTATGTTTATAATTTATGATAATATACTACGATAGCGATCACGCACCGAAGGGACGCGTACACTCACAGCGGCAGGGCCAAATTTACGAGTTTGAGTAAGAAAAAATTACGTTATATATAACAACGTTATTGGTAAATACGTTAAACCGTAACGCTGGCCAGGACCCCATAGCAACTAACTGTGTATAAGCTAACGGTAGACATGTAACGGCACGGCCACTTTAGCGTTTGTGGGCGAAAGCGTTGAATAGCAAAACCCGGTGAACACATTTGACGTTTGAACAAACGTTGAATAAATACACGTTATCCGAAGCCAGTAACACGAGAAACCGTTATACCATAACGTTTTTGCTTTAGCTGGGGCGATGGAGGTGATATGATATATATAGGAATAATATATATAATATATATATAGTAATGTGTGTGTGTGTGTGTGTGTGTGTAACGAACTTCGGCTGCTATAGATAGCCTCATATTCCCGCATCCCTATCGTCCTGTCGCGTGTCTCAGCATCCCAGGTCGATGCACAGCATCCCTGGTGGCTATGACGGCGATCACGTGATTCCCACCGGTTGTATGAAAGGAAACCTGTGGGGTGATGTGTGGCTTGTCATGTGATGTGCGTGACATAAAACATGACTTGATCATGCGTCTCTCGTGAAGCATGATGGGAAGGTAGGAAGCCCTACCCACGCTGAGCTTGTAGTATAAATACGGGGCTCTGCTCTCAATAGAGTGCCCAGCCCAGAGTGTCTGCCCGAGTATACGATCTGGAGCGACCGAGACGGGTCAAGCCAGTGTAGTGACGTAGATATCGAATTATTTAACCTAGTATAAAAACCCAGCGACACGGGTCATTAAACGTAAGCAGATCACGTCATAGGTTATTTTAGTAACAGTCAAGGTAACATGAGCCGAGCGCAGCGAGCGACACGGGTCGCACACGCCGGTCGCGTGGCGCACACGTGTCGCGCGTGTGAGACAACAAAGGAGAGAGAAAGTAATCACCTACACAAGGCGACACTATGATATTTTAGTACCTATAGAAAGACAGCTGATCTTAGGTTCCGCTGATCTTACCTGCTGGACATCACTGACTGAGGACCCGCCAGGACCTGCCTGCGATCGGCAGAACTCCACGCTCGTAAATATGTACTGCATTTGTAAACTAGTCGCTTGTCTGTATGTGCCTGGTGTATAAGATATGTATTGTATCGTATTTACTGGTTGGCTTGCGTAGCCAGCCTATGTACTGTATGTGTGTATGATGTTGATGTTGTTCATTAAAGAATAGAGTTACCGTAGCAATCCAGTGGTTACAACATTAATTATATTGTCTCTGGCTTAAGTGCAATTGCACACGTATCTGTGGTACAAACGAACCTGGTCACACTATACGATCACACGTGCCTATTACGTAGAACACACAAGCTTTTCTATACCAGCATTGCGGCCACAAGCAAGAGCGCCCCATCTTCACGGATCACGTAAGCATACCAGTATCTAGTTAACCCCTGCACAGGGCAAGCAACTCACTACAGGGTGTTATCTAGTACTGTTTGACTGTTCAATTCATTGTGTATATTTCTGCACCCTAGCGACAACGCTGTGTGAGATGTTGTGCACCATCTTTTAGTTCACCTTAGTCTGTTGACTAAGGTCGAATAAAAGCCCCGGGCCTATTCCCGGCGTAAACACTTTTATCAGCTTGTTCTGGTTTTACGTGTTGCTATTACTTGTGTAGACACCTACACTACAATCCAGTGGTCGAACCTTCATTCGTCGTCACAACAAGACGTAAAATCGTTGCATTGGTGCCGTGACCAGGATTGTAGTTCGGTAGACTGAGTTGCAGCCTAAGCAGTGTTCTGTAAAGGTAACAACACAACAGTCCCCGAGGGAGTACACGAGTATAGCTCGTTGAGAGGTGAGAATTCGTGTGCAGTGCGAGTGTCGTCACTGAGTTTTGCTTGTTGGCATTGTCCATCAGCCCTACTCATACTTCACTTTGTATACGAAAGGAGAGCATATACACCTTCCCATAGACTTGACACAAGATGCCAATAACTACCCGTGCAAGGCAAGCTAGAGGAAAATGAACCCGGCGAGCAACATCGTTGCCCCGTAGTTCTACTTCGCTCGTGGATGAAGAGGGTGTCGTGCCTCCCAACACGATGAGCACCGAGAGCATACTGCTGGGGCGCTGGCAGGTAAGGCCAGGGGAAAGTCGCTAGCCGCACCACCCCCGAGCCGAGGACCACCTCACACCCCACAGCTCGGTAACTTACGTGATCCAAAGATGGAGGTAGTCTCCCTTCTCGAAGACGCATTCCCCTTCATTCCCCCTGCAAAAGTAAGAGGCGTGAGAACGTTTCCAAACCTGCAGTTACCGGGTAGCAGCAGCAGTAGGACACGAGCTAAATATATAAATAGATATATCACGCGCAAATAGCAACAAGTCGCCAGCCATTTGCAATATGAATCACGATAACATAATCATCGTGAAAGGCATGCAAACCATTTATGTTCTCTTGATATTATATATTCACAGGTAAACCAGTGAATATGAAAAGGCACATGTCAGGTAGCGCTGGAGATCGTTTCTCAGAAGCCGTGGTCACACGATTACCTCGAATTTTTTCCAACAGAGCGATTATATACATTACATGCTCTTAATTGCAACCTAACGTTGTGGAAACATTATGTCAGACATTTTTCTGGTCTGTCATTTTGGTGTCTCATTTGACTGTCATCTTACCAACATATTATGTAATCATAGTTTACGCAGGTGCTTCACAGCAATCATCCACGTACAATAGAGTAGCGATTCTACAAGGACAGAGCGCACGAATGAGCTATGGTCTCCTGTTGAAGTAAAATACAACGGTTTAATAGTTTCTCTAAAGGCCAAACTGCCGTGCAACTTTACAGTCACAAAACATTGGAACATACTACACGTATCCTCGCGGCAAAATATCCCCAAAATGCACATGGTGTCCTCGCTAAGGAAGGATCGCGAAAAGACCTTCAATGAACATAACAGTATTACTGATCCCGAATTAGTACATTATTTTCTGATTGGGAAAGTAGACGTCTAAAAGGGAGTAGAATTGCCGTGTTTTGCGATAAATATCATCCGTGTCACGACCATATAATTATGCTAAAAAAAGCTGTATAAATGCTGACAGAGCTGTAACCTCGTGTAAATCGTAATGGTTCGTTGAGAATGAGTGGATAGGCTGCTCTTAGATGATTTAGTAACAAACAGCACACTAACTCACAAAAACCAAAATAGTCATAACGACGCAGCAGTAAAAACTACGATTAATGACTGAAGATGCTGGTAGAGGCAATAAACTGCAACCAGCATCCAGGCACCTGCAGTTATCGGGATGCCGTGGTGG
This sequence comes from Priapulus caudatus, assembly GCF_000485595.1. Classification (NCBI taxonomy): domain Eukaryota; kingdom Metazoa; phylum Priapulida; class Priapulimorpha; order Priapulimorphida; family Priapulidae; genus Priapulus; species Priapulus caudatus. The sequence goes on from NW_014577088.1 coordinate 454,410, forward strand.
GGGTAATAGCAATTTCAGTTTAAATTAGTGCTTCTAAATAATAGTCAGACACACCGTTAAACGTTCTGGCGCAATTTAAATGCAACCATTTTGACTGATTGCGAGAAAAACAACCGAGAAAATATATGTTGCCCGCGGTAACGGAGGGCGAAAGTAACAGTGATTTTCATAGTCCACAAAACTATGTAATGCTTGAGCAGCCAGGCAATTATCGTTTTGTTTCATGTAAATAAATCTAGGGTAGGTATATAGTATGACACGGCGAAAGAGAACAAGAAGAATTCTATTTACTAGCAATACTACCTATGGTTCATTATGCGTAACTCAATAAACTTGAACGGGATGGTTAAGATAAACATTCAATCAGCCATTTCCCTAATCGCATTTACCTAATATAATCACAACCCAGAGAGGTAGAGTGGAGCCTACGGCTTTCGGACGAACCATGGCCTGGCCATTAATTTACAATACGACATAAAGACCCGTCGTATCATTTAGCAAACATTATATTGAGCTTCGGCAAGAAATTTGGTTTACAGACAGAAATGTTAGATTCATGAGTGTTTTTTTCTACAATTAAATCTATTTATACTCATACTTGACTAACTTTGATCTAACGTCTTAGTTCACTGATTCAACCCTTCGTTTTCCGCACATCTTGGCGGCCATCATTTGTGAGAAAGTGTTTATGCTAGGTGGTAGCACCACCTCTCAGTAGGCAATATTGATTTATAGTGTGCAATATTAGTTTTTATTTCATGGCACGTGACACACAGCGTCAATTCCATTACTGCTAGAGAACAAAATCAAATCGATCATTCGTGAGAAAAACTAAGCCACTAAACTGGGAACATAGGATTCGATAAAATTCTACGTCTTCACGCATACATAACTAAAATATTCTCATTTTAAAACTCACGGGCGACTAACGACATTTGACTAAGTCTACTTGTGACCAGTTTCGACAGGTATAAGCGATAATCTTATAAGTTTTATTCAAAAATTATGGTGTTTCTTTTACCAAACTAATAGACATGTATATAACTTAGTTGATTCGTCTCACAATGCTATCAAGAGCTAATCATATTATTATAATTTAAAATTATATAATTTATATTTATGATCATTATTAATATAATTAGTATTATTAGCTCTTGATACTATCTGAGTATATACGCAAATTTGTGATTAGCTTTCGCGGCAAGCCAAAGTCGCGGTCACATTCGGGGTTACACGCAGTACAAGCAGATTATGGCCCCGTTAACGCTTCACGTGCCACTAATGCCGCCACTGAAGTAGCTGCTAAGTCTGTAGTCCTGGAATTATTTACGGTAGCAGACACCAAACCGAACAGCCTCGCATTCACTCACTCGTTTACTCGCCTGCACTCCTAAACTCATACACTTCTCTTCACTTAGGCCTACTAATCGTAGTAAGAACACAGTATTCGACGCCGCACGCCCTACCATGACGTAACCTGCGTCATGGTAGGGATCTATGTAAACACTGGGCGTAAACACCGTGTATGTAAACAACTATTAGGGTCATCACGGAGGTGTTGATCGTAAATGTAGTCGTCATCGCTAATTTTATCAAAAATCGTTGAGCTTTTGCATGCGCGACACACGTGAAAAATGCTCGTTGAGCTTTTGCTTGGGTCATCGAGAGAGGAACACCGCGGGGTTCTCGATCGTGTCACACGTTTAGCAGTGTGCGTGCGTGCGCCCGCTGAACGTGCCGAAGCCGAAGCCAAAGCCGAAGCCGAAGCCGAAGCCGAAGCCGAAGCCGAAACCGAAGCCGAGGCAGTTATAGCATCGGGATATCCAACCACCAGGCGAATGGCTGACAAACCTGCTCGTGCTGACACTAAAAACATATCAATCAGGGCGCGAGAGGAGAACTGGTGACGTCGATTCCCCTCACGAACAAACGAAAAAAGAGAAGAGAAAGCTCCAACTTCGAATTTCACTTTCGTTAAAAATGTCAGCAGAGTATGAGTCGCAGTGTTTAGCCTCGCGCGAGTGTTGCAATAAATTCCGTGGAATAAAATCAGACAGCGACAGTATGTTTATAAGTGGTTGGGTGCTTGCTTCGCGGCCTTTGTTAGTTCCTATATATATGTGCTATTGTGCGTTGCTCATATTGACCCCCCAACTTTCACTTCCCCTACTTTTACACGCATAAAAGCAGTTTGCAAATCCTGCTTGCCGCATACTACCTGGTTGAACGACACGACTGCTGACATATCATTGACTGCTGCCAAATGGATACATAACAAAGCCGGTCTATGTAGACTAGCCGAGCAGATAAACTGCAACCGGGTTGTGATCCCTTGACAACGTTCTCGTTACGGCTGGCACTTCGGAAGTCACAGATCCGCAAATGAAACGCGAGTGGGCAGATTTTAAACAACGTCACGCATCGTGTTGAAACGACGTACGTACGCCTGTCGTTGTCACGCCGACTATACCTTACGTTCGTTTACCCTTACCCACTGCGCTTTTATTCGTGGACCATGCTAGGATTCTAGGAGGATGCTAGGATTGTGTAGGAGCAATAGAACTAAAGGCGTCTGATTCGGGTAAATAAAGCCCTCGGTTGTCACAACAATCTGCCATACTCGCTTGTATTGAAAGCTGTTTCATTGGTCTGTTTTATTATAACTGATATGGACGATGTACTAAACTACGGGTGCAGGAATAAGAAGCGTTAGATTTCTATATTGAACGTTTTGTATGCAATCTATACACGCGGTGCGATAGAATGTCCGTGTGTGCGTTCCACAGCTTAGTACAGCCACAATGACCGATAACACAACAGAGATTTAATCCCACCCATATCATCCTGGTAAAGCGAGGCATTCTAAGTTACTAATGATATGAGGACAGGCAGTAAACAAGTACGACCGAGCATAGAGAGGAGTAACAGGTTTTGCATGGTTATAGCACAGTGCACTAACACGGGCGGTAATCAAACAAGGGGCTCCAGCTATATCGGTCAATGTTCCAGAAACAACTATAGGTTCAATGACAGCCGAACAGTGACACATATCCGTATCAGCCAGAGCCATCCGAGAAACTGCTGCACAACACGCACACGCCCTCACACGAACGCACGTACACGCACGTACGCACACGTATATCGTGCGCGCGCGCTTGCGTGCGTGCGTGCGTGCGTGCGTGCATGTATGTGTGTGTGTGTGTGTGTGTGTGTGTGTGTGTGTGTGTGT
>NW_014577088.1:457648-461703 GCF_000485595.1 Priapulus caudatus
TGTGTGTGTGTGTGTGTGTGTGTGTGTGTGTGTGTGTGTGTGTGTGTGTGTGTGTGTGTGTGTGTGTGATATGACGTACGTTCACACTTGATACATTCGTTGTAACCAAGGTAAGGTTAAAGGTATATTAGCGAGATTCTTGTTCAGAAACGCTCAATCCGGATAAAATATAGCAAAATATAGTCTCACCTCACAGCTGATATATCACTGATAGCACTAACTTGAAAAACACTAAGATTTTATGCAGTTATAGCATAGAAAATTGGATATGAACTCATCGTAACACAATGAAAATAACACCGAGTCACGAGATTGTATCAACTTATAATTTGTCGGTGCAACCGAGATTATGCGAGAGACGTGCAAGTCTATGGACGATAGCTGGAGATACTAGCTGGTCCAAGATTACAAGAAAGGGCGGTGCATGGTAGGACAATCTATAACGGTAGGTATCATAAAAGTGGGGGAAACACCAGATCATTATGGCTTAATTGCATTGGTTTACGTAGGCAGGTTAATGCCCGCTAGACCACTCCACGAACACTTATCTATGTCGATCTACACCGCTGTGTACATTAGGTGTTTACACACACACATCTGTGCTTACGTTGTTAGATCCCGCGGAGCACTCGCTACAAAATAGGGTAGGTTTACGTGCCACTTGAGAGATGGAATTGGGGGGCTCCAGTACTAACTCAGCACATCAAAATGGGGGTCTCCGAAACTATAGGGTTTGATGGAAAGCATGATGCTTCGGAACTGGATATGTTTGCGAGAGAGGAACGGTGCGGTAATAGACGCGCGGCGTCAAATACCGGCGTGTGTTCGTACAGTGATGAGTCAATGAAAGAAGTGTGTGAGGTTGTGAGTGATGGCGAGTAAACGAGTGAGTGAATGCGAGGCTGTTCGGCTTGGTGCCTGCCCTTATCAATGATGATCTATCGTACTCGCTATATCAGCGGCCGCTGCTAATACCCGCCACGGCGCACATTTTCTCTATTCTCCCCCTATCTCCCTTTCTTTCCTTCTCTATTTCTATATATCAATCAATCAATCAGGTCGAGTCTCTTCGGGAAGAATGGTGATGGCGTGCCAGGATGGTTTGTGCAGCATAATTTCGCCGAATTTCATCGGCTGACTGCCAGTATCGCGTCTGAGTTGGTCGATGCACGTCAGTCGCTGGCCGCCCCGAGAAGCCCGACCCTGTTGAGGTTCCCAGAGACGTGCGTGGCAACATATTACTGTGTCGGACACATGCAGTGCCCCACCAAACGCAATCTTCTCGATCGCATCTTAGAGGAGAGCGGTGGTAGTTCCCCATAAAGCACCTCATTCGGAACACGATCCTGCCAGGTGACATTAAATACTTTTCGGAGCATACTCGTGTAGCATCCACCAAGCCTGGTCTCGTCTCGTACTGTTAATGTCCAGGCCTCGCATCCGTAGGTGAGAATTGATTCTACCGAGGCCACGAAGATACGCTGTTTTAGCCCTTCCACCATATTTGAGTTCCAGATGTTGTTCAGCTTGTGGAGCGCACGCCACAATGCTCCGTCTTATGTAGATAGTAAACCCGAGCTCTTCCTCGCGGCCATTTATTGCTTTGCGTAAAGCATAGTCAAGGGCTATCACAAACAGGTAAGGGGCTATGGTGTCGCCTTGGAGGACACCTACTTCGATACTAAACATGTCTGTTTCGCCGTCCGGTGAGAGGACTTTTGCCGAGGTTTTAGCGTACATATCGCTTATTGCATATGCCAACAGAATTTTTATGAGCTTACTCTGTGAATGCAATCAAATGCCTTTCTGAAGTCAACAAACGTTAAGACTGCGGGCAAGTTATTTTTCTTTGCGCCCTCAATGAGACGTCGTAACGCAAGCACTTGTGCAGTTGTTGACCTTCCCTCCCTAAATCCATTCTGGTTGAGTCTTAAAAGAAGGTCTAAAGGTGGTCTAATCCTATTCAGAATCATTCTGTTGTAAACTTTCGCAACCACTGAGCTCAAGCTAATTCCCCTGTAGTTGTCCCTGTTTCTGAGATCGCCAGCTTTTGGTATGGGAATTATGTTCAGGATGGACCATTGCTCAGGAAGCTCACGGTTCTCATGCGCCCTATTAGCGATGCTCAAAACTAGGTCATCAATAGCCACCCACATCAAAACGTTGGAAACAACCCCATCTTCTCTACAGCTTTTCCCGGCTTTCAAAGATTGTTTGGCCTGATGATACTCATCAAGTGTAAAAGGACCGTCATTGATAGGAAGATCAAGGAAGACAGGTTCAATCACGATCCTCATCTACATCCTGCACTGTCGGGGGGTTGTCAAGCAGATTTTTAAAGTGTACCATGAGTTGACCCTTTCACCTGTAGTTTTGCCATCAATTTGGATGGGGTAAGGTGCACGGTCCCCGGCAATCTACTTGACTAGTTTCCAACCCGCTGAATGCTGGTTACTAGCGCAACATGCTTCAGCCTGCTCTACTTTCTTAGCGAGACCTTCCGCCAGAACCTCATCGTAAGTTCTAGACAGCTATTCCTTTGCGTGAATGTAAGCTCTACCATCTCACCTATCACATGCAGTAAACGAATTGTAGGCCTCGTCTACGTCCCGGCGCGCGTCAGCTAATCGTGGGTTTGCAGAGAAAAGTATGTCTTTCCTTCTTTGTTAGAGGAGTCAACACCTCCTTAGCCGCTTCGTTGTTAGCTTCTATAAAGCGTGCATAACGAGAGGTTCCTGTTTGATTGATGTCCTCGCAAAGGAGCTGGAATCTATCTCTGATTGCCACCTCGTATCTATCCTGCAGTTCGAAGTTATTCTCGAGAGCCTTCCAGTTATAACTAACTTTTTCGACGCGTTCTTCTTCCGTGCTCTGAGACTTAGACGCACTTTAACCGACACAAACCTGTAGTCAGAACCCACACTTGCCAATGAGTTGTAAGCTTGGCAATCCAGAATGCTGTTACGCCATTTTCGTCTTGCGAGTATGAAGTCGATTTGCTGTCTGTGTTTGACACCGTTAGAATCTGGTGGAGAGACTCAAGTCCATAACTTCTTGGGTGCCTTCTGGTACTAAGTATTGCAAGCTATTAGGGCATGCTCTTCAATTAAATCAAGAAGATATGATCCATTTCTGTTAGACTTCTCATGGCATGAGAATAACACCTCGTCCCTGCCCAGACGTCCGTTAAAATCGCCCAGGATAAGGAGGAAGTTATGGGCAGGCACAGCGCTTATTGTGCTACTGAGGTCAGAGTAGAATGTCTCAATTTCTTCCTCCGTCGCTGCACTTGTCGGACAATAAGCCGAGATAACTGTTGTTATTGGATTGCTCTCAAAATTAGCTAGCAGAACTCTTGCAGATACAGACTTGACACTCAAGAGTGCTTTCCTTGCTTCTGGGCTCAGGGCAATGCCTACGCCGCCACCTGAGGCTTGTGCCGCATTGCGCCAGGCTGATGATGTTACTAGGTACTGCCTGCCCATTTCGTGGTAAGCGATGACCTGGGTTGGGTCCTTGTGGATAATTCGATGTTCCTCGACTCCCATAACTGCAATCCCGTTCCTCGAAATATGATGTGCTAGCTCGAGTTGATTTCTAACGATCCTGATTGTGTGGGTGTTCATTGTAGAGAACACCACATCCTTCTTGCATTTCAAAAGGGTAGCTTTGGGCTCTTTACATTCTTCGGCCGATCCCCTCTCAGAGGGGTTTGAGGGAGCGACGTCATTGTGCCTAAGAGGCAGTGTATCTGTTCCCGCAGCAGTGCTCCTGCTCACTTCCGGAGCTGGCAGCCGTATAGAGGCTAGGTGTACTTGCTGATGACCAATTGAAATTGCCAAATTTAAATGCCAAATGAAAAAGAGGCCAAAAGAGGCCAAAAGAGGCCGAAAGAAATGCCAAAAAATGGCAGGCCACTTGCTGATGACGAATTGGCCGTATATTACGCGTCACATGCCTCTGGATATGGGGAGACCAGTCTGGGACGCCTAGATGTAATAAGGCCATCCAGAAAGGTGCTACTCCTCCAGTGATCCTTTGCCCCCAAATATATA
>NW_014577088.1:461728-513300 GCF_000485595.1 Priapulus caudatus
CTCTCTCTCTCTCTCTCTCTCTCTCTCTCTCTCTCTCTGTGCCTCGCTCTCTCTCTCTCTCTGTGCCTCGCTTTCTCTCTGTACGTGCGTGCGTACGTACGCGCGCGCCTGTGTGTGCCTGTCTGGCTTTCCCTCTCTCCCGCTTTGCCCAGAACGCCGCCGTAACTCAATTGTTATGATTGTTCGTGCGGAAAACCACCTCCTCATACTTAACGCTGCCTCACACACGCGTGTCTCCGAGACTCCCCTCCGTTTCGTTACAAGTCCGAGATTGAGAATTCCCGACCGCCCGCGCGCACGTCTCCACGCCAGCAAATTACAGCGGTAGTTAAAACTCCACGTGTGTGCGCGCGTCTGCGTGCGTGCGTGGAATAGCGGCCAGCGGAGCGCGCTGACTGACAATCAACGCTCTGTTGCTACACGCCAGGGCAATTACCAGACGCTCTCGCAAGTCCTACGCATCACAGGCACTTCATTCGCGGGGAAAAACGCGGAAATTTGCAATTGCGCGCGTGTGTACGCATCCGTGAGCATTTACGATGAGTAGTTAGTGAGCTTCACAACTGGAAACGTTTGATAGAGTTTATGTATATATATATATATACTCTAAACGCATTCCCTGTGCCTGTGTGCCGATTCTCCTCCTAAACTACCTGCCGATTAAAAACGTAGGTGGCACACAGAATAGGCGAAACAAATACTCATATTGTTGACGCGCATTCCCGCATGCCATATATATATATGGGAGTACGTGTACGTGTGTGTTGGTCAGTGTTGTCATATGAGATAAATTAGACCGTTTTTCTGCGTGTGCACGCGTAAGCTTCATTCGTTTAATTTTCAATGAAAAGTGATAGGACAGAACTCTTGCAAATATTTTTTTAGAAACTACTTATTTTAACTCCTTCATGCATTTGACGGTGTGTGCGAGGCTCATTCGGTGTGAATTCACGTAGCGGCCGGGAGAGGTGAAAGCGAAGCCTATCAAAGCGACCATTTCCCGCGTGTGACAGGAAATGTTCGTTTACGGAAAAGGTTATAGAAGTATTATTGAATTAACAACATATATGGTGTCACTTGCAACGTCACTTTAACGGGTGGCGTAATTTCTCGAAACACCCTCTTTTTTGGCACGTATAACTGCCTATAGGAAATAATTTCCCACCGTATTACCTACATAGCCACAGGTATCTTGCCCGGAATCAAGGCTCCATGTAGGTGTTGTACAACAGTAGAAGGCGTCCATATAGGCATCGGGCTTGAATAAGCATCGAGCAGAAATTAATGAAAAATACTCAGAGTAGGGGTAGAAATTAACATTTGAACACGGAAGTCCAACGGACTCCCTACCCTCAAAAAGAAAGAGTCCGCAGCAAAATGAGGGAGTCCGCCATGTGAGGTTCAAAATTAAATATAACGCATGTGCTTATTTTGAAGATTCATGCGGTTGCACGTCTGCCAAATTTTCTTTGGACATTAGCTGAAAAAATACGGTAATTCTGCGAGGCCGCGTGCTCTGGAACGAACTAGTTAGTATGGCAGAATTTTCAGGGAGTCACACGGACTCCTGCACATGTCAAATCAGGGGGTCCGAAAGTAAATCAGGGAGTATTTGACTCCGGACCCTTAATTTCGCACCCTGCCAGAGTGTTTCGTCGCATACACAACATACACTTTATTAATGCTAAATACCCACAGATTCAAGGTCTTAACCCCGCTCGAAACTTTTGCCAGCTAAATGATGCGCATTTCTAGAAGGTAGTCGGACACCGTTTCAAATGACGGAATGGCACAATTACACGACAAGACCAATCTCACTTCTAATGCCTTTCTCTGTACGTCGTCGAGGCATCTACCTTGCGTGCATAATGCAAATTAATGCACTCTAGTTCGGAATTTTACCGCAAAAAAAAATTCAAAAGAAGGCCTTTTCCAGAGACGAAGTAGTGCAACATTAGGTAAACAGTTGGCAGAAGGCTATTGTTGTATGCTACCAAGTGTCCATAATAGAGATGTCCATAATATAGATCTCTATTATGGACTCTTGATGCTTCCTATAGTTACCGGCGGGCGTGATTACTATTTGTCAAGCATTGTCGTCTGCAAACGAACGTCCTGCTCGTTGGTTTAGCCACCACGCGTCTCCGCGTTTACCGAAAGTATGTGTACGGCAAAAGATATGAACACTTCTATGTAACTTTGTAGGCTTTCTGCATGGCGCAAACACACTTATAGGTCTTATGCAATAAGTATTTCTACAACGTGTTTGATTTTATTCCAGTCCATTCCATTTCTTTTCATTCCATTCACAGCGCCTCTTGCGATTACATCATGGGCCTTTGTGCGAGCCGTACACGAAGGTAGTACAATCCAAGAGTGCAAATTATTTCATTTTCCCTTAGGAAGTTCCAACAGTTGATAGGGCCATACGTGTTAATAACTTAAAGGAGCGATGATATATCGTGTGATCTGCAGTGTGTGCATTGCATGCCGTTATAGTCTTGCACCTGGTCTACTAAGGTGTCACTAATATTCATATATCAATCCATAGCTATAGCTGATATTACATTAGTAGACACTCGTGCCCTCTTGCGCAGCATGGTCACGCTATGCAAACTATGTGTAGCCCGAAGATATCTGAAATGTGCACGGAAAAGCATCCGTACGGAATACAATACGTTATAACAGGATACGTACCAAAACTCACAAACATACCGTTTTTTTTCGAGTGTGCACCAGACGGAATTGAATTGGTAGGAGTTCTTAGATATTACGATATTTTAATGAAAACTGTTCAAGAGCTTCCGACCCACTTATAATCGACCCTCCCCAGCTATGTGATTCAAGTAGCCTCCTCTCGTGCGTATATGGAGCTAGTACATATGTGATTAAATATATAGTCGACGCAGACAAATGAGGTGCATCGCGAGTGTTCAAGATGACAAATGTCCCCATTTCCGACGTCACGGGTGTGACGGTGTCACCGAAGTGTCAGCAATATGTCACGGGTGTCACCCGCGTTTCATGGCCCAGGTAAACACGCAGCCCCCGGTCACGGCTCGTAGCATGTCTTACTTTATAAACGCGTGCATGTCGAAATTGGCCGCTTTTGCTTTCATTGACCCCCAGCGATGACACACATGGCACGAACTTGATGCGGCGCGGGCAGACCGGCTTAGAGCTGAAGACAATGGCGGACGAACCTTTTACCAGAATTAAATTACTATCATATAACATCGCCTAGCAGGCGCGAATGAAACAAGCAGGCGCGGGGCTGGTCTGCCGGTATTCAGGGTTAAAACTAGGTTCGCCGCAGTTATGCAGACGTCCGATAGTCAGTCCTTCCGCAACAGCAAGCGTATACGGTAAATACGTAAAAGGCTAACGTGTCTTGGAACACTCGATCACGCCTCATTATGTTCACCAAAATATACATTGATATAAATTTCGTTTAGGTAGTGTTAATTAGCTTTCGTTAAGTAGATTTGTTTACATATGCCGACATCACGTGAATCTCACACCGCACGAGATGTCATCGAGTACCTTGTCTCTACACTACTTTTATTTATATATCGAGATAGGGTACCAGTCTAGAAAACTTGCGTCATAGATTCAGATACATTTGCATTCGTGGCGCCATTTTCAGATTTAATATTTGCGAATCATAGGAATGCGGGCTCAAGCTTGCTGTTAATCTGCTGTTTGATAGCCTATAGCAGCACAAACAACAGACAATTTTTGTGTTGCAGTAACCAGTAATATGTCATCTATAAGCGAGACCTAAATTGTCTGCATGTGTTTTTATTTTTTGATTTATTTGAGAGATGCACATTTTAACTGGCTCAACTGCATAACCAGGCTAACTCATTGAACTAAAAATAAGCACTCAATCAATGTGCATCTATCTACGGAGTCTCTATGGAAAACATCTAATTTGTCCTCTCCTCAATTGAAACGCGAGAACAACAACCGACGTTCATAAGTGAGTACTGTTAAGGCAAGTACGCTGTATGTATGCATCACTGATACAACCAGGAGACAACCAGTACTGATTCACTGCACACGCGTTCACTCTCCTACTCGGGTGCCTAATTACACTGCAACGCGGTCCATAACCTCGCCACGTTTATCGCCATTCCAAGATACGCCTACATCAGGAGTGAATAATAATATATATCTATTAATGATTTAATAGATCTATTAATTATTATTCGCTCCTGCCTACATCATTTCAATTTAATATTGACCAGCGCACAGCTTTGCGTACGCGAATTCTCAGACAAGATAAACAAATTAAATGTATGGAACCCAAACGCAGAATCCTGCACCGTGTTCCGTGGACGTGTAGGTCACTGCTACAGGGGTTGGTGCGCGTTCACGGACAAGAGCTTGATCGAGTAGCAGCTAGGTTGAAAGTCAAAACTCCACAACATCGCGCGATTCGAGCGCAGACAAAACGAAACAAAGGGGGAAAGTTTAATCGACGCGAGTCACGAAACCTATGCAACAAGAGTAAAATACGGGCAGTACGCCGCCGGCGCCGATTATACTAGCGAGTTATTTCCCGAACGCTAACACACCCCGGCACCATTCAAACAACAGCGCAAACCTCTTCAGAGGTTAGTGACAGCAACAGCCGCGGTCAAACGCCATTTCGGGCGCTGATTCATAGCCCCAGGCGCGCTGCCCTCCAACTCGCAACACTAACCGCCTGCGGGCCTACGGATACGCAACTTCCAACCAGGTGTTACAAGCCGCAATATGCTCACTTAGTTTAGTATTAGTTTTAGTTTTAGTATTAGTTTAGTATTTGCTCACGTAAAGTAGTTTCAGACTAAGCCTGCCGCGGTCCACGGTGTATTAATCCCAACCCATACTGATTTGACTGAACCTATGCCATACTGATTGGCAATGAATGGAGACCCATACGGAGCGGTGAATCTACACACACGCGCGATACAGATTTCATGCGCATACCGCATACCCTCGGTACAACTTTTGGTATACTGGGACAACGTATATACCCTACTGGGGTTTGGAGACGGACTCTGTCGTTGAGAAAGGGGTTCTTAGACCCTTTAGGACGTTTTGAAGCCAGTCTATGTCACGACGCGACAACAAACTCGGCAGGTGCACCCTTGCTGAAGTTTACGTGATTGCTGGATGGCTAACTAAACGAGAAAGCCGAAAGACGGCTCACATCGACTTGCACGAGTCCGAGCCAGTGTTTAGAATGTAATGCTACGCGGTGACGTCTTTTCATAAGCACAGTAATGACGGGTAGCCTTTCACACGATATATATATTATATCATTGATTATATATATATTAATCGCGCGCGCGGCGCGCGCGCGCGCGCGTGTGTGTGTGTGTGTGTGTGGTGTGTGTGTGTGTGTGTGTGTGTGTGTGTGTGTTGTGTGTGTGTGTGTGGGGGGGGTGGTGTGTGTGTGTGTGTGTGTGTGTGTTGTGTGGTGTGTGTGTGTGTGTGTGTGTGTGTGCGTGTGTGTGTGTGTGTGTGTGTGTGTGTGTGTGTGTGTGTGTGTGTGTTGTGTGTGTGTGTGTGGGTGTGTGTGTGGGTGGTTGGTTGCTTGGGTGGGTGTGTGACCGCGTGTCCGTGTATCCGTGCGTGCGAGCGCGTGTGTGTACGGGCGCGTGCATGCATGATTATACTAGTAGTACACCCAAACTGGTTTTGCTATAATCGCACCGACTGCATGCTACCCATAGCAACACTCTAACTCTCTATCTCACACTCTTTCTCTCTCTCTCTCTTTCTCTCTCTCTCTCTGTGTGTGTCTTTCGCGCCCTCTCTCTATCTCTATCGCTCTCACTCTCGTTTTCTCATTGTATATCGTGTTCTCTCGCACTCACTTTCAATTTCTCTCTCTCTTTTTAATGCCCACCTTAATTTCTCCATCACTCACTCTCAATCGTGTTCATTTTCTATTTTTCTCACTCGCTCTCTCGTCTTTAATCCATAAAATACGAGCGGGCATTTGCGATAAAGACGTATAGCGCATCACGCCGCAGGACATGTGGACTGCTCGCCACGAATAATTGCAGTATATTGCGGTCTGGCCGTGTTAACGCTGCTTGGCCAACTTCATTGACATTCTTTGCACGAATTCCAAGCACACTTAAACTTTCGGCTGTGACAGTTTGGACAGGTTCTTGAGTGCTGACGTGAACGTGAAATCGCCTGTAGGTTTCCCTAGACGTCGGACGTCGGATGGAACGGGAATGGCTAGTAATAGACAGTGCTGACGCTCTATCGGCAACAAAATATCACCGAAATTGCGCTCTCTATGCGTGATTCACGTATATCTCAAACGTGTCAAATTATGTGAACGCGACACTTCTTCACTTATATATTATCTATTCTTCACACGCACACACACACACACACACACACACGCACGCACGCACACACGCACGCACGCACGCACGTATATATATATATTTCCCCATGCCGCAATCCGATAAACCTCGAAAGAACTGTCAAAGTGACTAATTGTACTGTAAAAAGACAGGGTGATTGGCGGGGGCAGTTGCCTATATGGTTGCCGCGGTGATATATTCCACCTCGCATTCACTCCGTAATAGTGAACGCTAACGACAAGGCGCGTGCAGGTGTTAAACCGCGAACCGATCACTCTCGTTTTCAGCCGCGCGACGCTCGGCACAGCTGGCGCCACCACGTACACCTATACTTTCTCGAGTTCCACTTCCTAGTGGGGTCAATGCCCACTGACACAGAATGCGCTCATTGTTGCCCGCATGGCTACACGTAATTGCTCTCCATATCACACCACAATCGGCTGTATGCACACCCTTCCCATGCAGCAGCTGTGCTGGCGGCCCGTCTATCTGTTTTCTAATTATAGGCCTACTTTCAAACCTGCTCTATATAAATGCCCGCCGACGAACTATGAAGACATTCTCCAATCTCCAGTGAACTCTCATGCTCTGCGGTCGCAGACTAGCTGTAGCGTGATAATAATTAATTAATAATAATTAATTAGCATGCATGCACAGGTATTCCACGCGTATACATTATCACGTCTATCGCTATACCGTCTATACGCTATATCGGCGTAAATACGCCGTGGTTACACGTTCTATATTTACTCATCATGTTCCCGAGTGCTTGTAGTCTATGACATTCAATCATGATCAGAAACCTAATACACGGGCACGCTGCGTAATTGTGCAAGTTAATGGCACGCGAAAACAATGTATTAAATAGACAAGCTATTTTCGTGTAGTATTCCTTTAAATTTATTGGCGTTAAGCCATGAAATTTCTTTTTGGCTCTACATTTAAGTTTTATTACACGTATTGCACAACGCACAATAAATAGACATTTATGCTATAATGCTATCACTATTAAAAGCACAAGTTGCCTGGGATTTAGATTCCCGCTTCAACGATATAGCTTACCGTACTTGGAAATATTGGATGTGTGTGTATATATATATCAGGAGTCGCCAAATTAGTATGATACGTTAATAATCTTTAACTACTGTAATATCAGTTCCAGTCGAGGTTGACGTAAAAAGCATTGGTGCGGAACCAGAAGCAAGAATCATGGATTTGCCTAAGCTATCGCCTTACTAATGCGTTGTTGTTGGCTTTTATAATATCGTGGACCCGCGCCAAACAGCAGCGCGACGTAGCGAGAGTGATCTCGTGCTTTCACCCAGTAACCCTTTGTCTGTGCCCAGGAGCGCTCAAGGGGCGCGCCTGCCACCTTTGTGAAATGGTGCAGAACGCGGTCACGGCATTCACCTTCGTGGCCGTGCATCTGCGTCAGATGTATACCGACTGTGTCTCCATCTATAGTCGTAAAGCAGCCGTTGCCCCATCTATACCACCAGCATACGTAGTTTCAACCCGATCCTTGCCGAACGATCACATTAAGTTATCGATAACGTTAAGTTATTTATTCAAGCCGGTACGGGAGATGACGGTACGCATATATATTGACTAATCGTGCGTCAATAAACTCAATATTCATAGAGAGTATAGCTAAGACATGTGTCTAAAGGTATCTAGAAATTTAGAAATTTAATCATCTGTAATTCACTTCCGCGCGCATATATTTGCTATATTGACTAATCGTGCGTCAATAAACTCAATATTCACAGAGAGTATGAATTCAAGCCGGTACGGGAGATCATTTGCATAATATATTCTAGATACCTATAGACACATGTCTTAGCTATACTCTCTGTGAATATTGAGTTTATTGAAGCACGATTAGTCAATATATTAGCAAATATATGCGTACCGTCATCTCCCGTATACCGGCTTGAATATAGACACCCCCAATTCACTTTTGCGGCGATCAAACGCGGCGTATGCCTAACGGACAGTTGCAACACAGTGACGTCATGTCACATACAGACAAAAACGTGAATGCCCGATTATGTCAGCCGTATGCATGTATGTAGGTATGCATGTGTCACCTGGTTTTGACAAAATGGGCCTGAACGGGCGGAGCTGGAGATATGGACGAGGGAGTGCAGGAGGAGTGTGAGGGACATCTGATGAAGGAGTTTGGAGAGATGCGACGATGGTTTCGAAGAAGTGTGAGGGAAGAGAGAACGTCCGGTTTGGGTGTGGCGACACAGCTGTACCTGTCATGCTCTTGTATTTCGCATACAGCTACATTCTTATATATACACTTCATTCATAGTATCTTCCTACACGATTGGTGATGGAACGCCTGTCACATTCACCACGTAGCTTCCAACGTTTCATTTCGTTGGCGTGACTCACGTATCATACAACACTACATTTTGGTGCCGTGACCAGGGTCTGACCCGGATTAGTTATTGCAGTGTTGATCTGGGATGGCTTCATTATGGGCGCCTTCTGTTCATAAAATACCCGACTAGCGGGTTGGTTTGTAGAATGGTATGCTTGCCAGGCGTTATGCACACTGAGGTAATGTAACCGATAATGTTATGTCTTTTTAACAAACTATATAATGAGGCTACTATATAGCCTAGCTACATGCCACCTAGAGTGCATGATAAACTGATCTGTTTATCGCGTCACCCTGACGTCATGCACACAGAGATGAATGTGTTAAAACATGTCATATAATATACGAGCCAGCTAACGAACGTTGGCACCGACTTCTGCAGCAGCTTTCGCCGGTGTCAATAAACGTCTCGCGATCAATGGCGTTACAATCGCACGAAGAGCACGTATATAGTTGATGATTGATTAAATAAGGGCTGTCCTTATATAGTTTACCAGCAGGTCACTATATGTGACACACATCCGCAGCGCAGAGGATGTTGACACGCGCAACCGCATAGAGGAAGACATGTTTAGTTGTACGTGCATTCTGTCACGTAGCAGCCGCCTATGTATTTATGAGAAACGAACCCCCAGGCTATGCGCAGTCAGTAGTATGTCTATATTTTCCTGCAGGCAGAAACGGTGTGGCACAAAACCGTTTCTGATATATAAGTAATTTATGAGTCTGAAACATAATTCATCCATCTGCAGTTGGTTATTAGCCAGCGAAGCTCTATCGAGAGAGCTGCGGTGTCCCGAACATTCTGTAGCCACGATATATGTGAATCGGACACGTAAAGATGTACTCTGCCATTTGTCGTCCCGTGTTGCTTGTAACATAACGAGTTTATCTGTGACCTAACAGGAATATTATTTCGTACGATCCTACAAACATCAATCATAAGCATTCATATAGATCCTGCTAGAACTAGACACAAGGCAACTATATATTATGTAGAAATTTATTTCAGGCTGCCGAATCGTGTCTGCCTGCATTGTGCGTATGTAACGCGCCAGATTCACTAGCCACCACGAGTGTGAGATCTCAACGGTGTTAGTTACCTACCATACCTGCAAGCACCAATTAATCATAGAAAGGTGACGATAGCATATCGGCAGAAGGCACGTGATTGAATAGCACGTGATTGACCGTGGAACTAAAGACCGTTTGTTTCGCGTACTAAAGCATGCTACAGAGAATGTCGTTAATAAGTATCCATTATGCTCCTTATGCATTCGTTCTGTGTAGTTGAACAGAGAGTGAAAGGAGCAGAAGCTACGTAACTTGGTTCGCTGGTTCGGCGCGGATCTTTTGCAGTTTTTCAATTTTTTATTAACTTCTAATATCTGTGATGTTACGCGAAAACTATTATGCCCTGTTTGGCGTAGTTAGCATGGTTGGAACCCCCTTGATTAGCGCTATATACATCTGCACACACCGACGCACACACACGCGCCCACGCACACGGAAACGCACGCACACACGCAACCTACGCACACATATGTATTGCATAAATAGGATGTGCAAGCCTAATGAATGTAATAATTATCTGTGAATATGTAGATATGGCATTCAGACATAAGCACATCATATATATGTATATAAACGAGAGGGTGAAATATAGCGTTCCGCATTATGAAACTGGGAGCCTCCTAATACTGATTTCTCAGTATTACTCTATTTACTTGAGCCGTCAAACCGCCGTTGATCAATAGCCAGCTGCAGGAGTGATTTAACTGCAGATCACGCGAGAAATTCGGCGTAAACTCACTATTTTCCAGTAACTGTTTTGCACGCGCTTAGCTAGGGGCATAACTCATGGCAGTCATCGGACTCGGACAGCATTGGCATTCGTAGACATGGTCAATAATTGTGAATGTCAAAATTGTCATATTTTCAGCACACGTGTACGCCTTACTATATTCAGTCTGACGACGACGACGACAACGACGACGACGACAACGACGACGACGACGACGAAAGCAACAAAAACAAACAAACAACAACAACAACAACAACAACAACAACAGCAGCAACAACAACAACAACAACAACAACAACACCACCACCACCAACAACAACAACAACAACACCACCACCAACAAGAAGAAGAAGAAGAAGAAGAAGAAGAACAACAACAACAACAACAACAAGATGATGATGAAGAAGAAGAAGAAGAAGAAGAAGAAGAAGAAGAAGAAGAAGAAGAAGAAGAAGAAGAAGAAGAACAACAACAACAACCTACCCAGAATGGTTTTACGCGAAAAAAAATCATTAATGTCCTTCGACTTTCTCTAAAAGACGTTTAGCAAAAATGAGTCATTGTCACCTATATAGTTGTAGAGGGCAGTATTCTGAACGGACAAGCGCAAGGAGGAACGTATACACAAACAGACAGACGAACAAAGACACACCGAAATACCTGTGTATAAGGTGAATTATACCAACTACGCACGTTCTACACGCACCAGGCGATGTAGAGATAAAGATACTAGAATGTATTCTTCATCCGGTGAGGCCATTCGGTCCAATGGGTCCCAATATTTAAAAATATTGTTATGCGTTCGTGTGTGTGTTCGTGTGTAAGTGTAGCTAGCAGCGAGCCAGCTCTTATACACATGTATACATGTTACACGCGTTGGCGCGATCGATTCAGCACCAGCTCGCCTTTCGTGTATCCTCTTTTGCTGCCCTTCGGTATTCCACGGCAACAACTTTCAACGTGAGTGCATTTCAATTACATATTTACATTTAACTTTAACTCAAATATCACGCAACAACAATCTATTCTATGTATCTACTATATACGCCTATACCACCGACAAAGACTTATATAATGCACCACGTAAAATCAACTGTATTCATGTAAACAAATGCAGTGTCTTTGTCTACAATACTTATATGTCTTATATCACCATGACTTTTCCAGTTTTCTTTTCACAAACATACACAACTTAAGCTACTGTCTAATTTACAATTTCATTGTGGGTACCTAACTTAATCTAGTAGGTCTTAGGGGAGAGATAGTGATCCGCTAGATGGCGCATTATTAGTGTGTTGTGGACATAGAAATCAGTTAACCCTAACCCTAACCCTACCCCTAACCCTAACCCTAACCCTAACCCTCTTCCTAACCCTAACCCTAACCCTAACCCTAACCCTAATCTTAACCCTAACCCTAACCCTAACCCTAACCCTAATTCTAAAATAAAACAAAATTAGCCAAAAATAATAAAATTAAATAAGAGACCAAATTAGCCAATCAGAGCCGTCCCCTAGCGGATCACTATCTCTCCCTTGTGCAAAATTTTACTTAATCCTGCATTTCCATTCCTAATTAATCCTAATTAGATTGATTTAAACATACATGTATACATGTTACACGCGTTGGCGCGATCGATTCAGCACCAGCTCGCCTTAGGGCGTCCGGTCAGCAGCAGCTCGCCTTAGACCGTTCAGTCAGCAGCAGCCAGCAGCGAGCCAGCTGTTATACACATGTATACATGTTACACGCTCGCGGAGGTATGCACTCTCTTTGAGTGCCCTTAGTCTAGTTATAGTTATAATCGGGTTATTTTATGTAAAGCTGAAATACGGCTCTTTTATAGGTACATTTATCTGCTATGCTATCTTGACATTTTCCGTAACTGCATGTTAGTCCGTTTCTAGTGAGTACACAAACAGTTTTCATTGTGAGGAAATGCGCGAGCCAAAGACACGCTGACATCTCGCTGGTACGGATGATTGGTGATGATAACATGTCACCTGTCATTAGTACGTTCGGTTATTTGCCATGATGTTCGAATGACACGTTTGCATGTTGTCCCACTCATCACTACCTTCGCGTGTGCGCCAGGGCTGCCTATAGTTTCCAGCGCGTGGGATCTCCGCTGGTGACCATTACGAGTCGTTTACTTACAGTTTACGGTTGATCAGGGTCTAGCAACCAGCGTTATGTTAGTTGGCTGGCTCATGGATTATCCAGACTTCATTTGAGTACAGCCTCATGCCGTGCACTCCAGGATACCCACGACGCGTGTAGAACATTGTAATTATCCGGGGTTAGCGATAGGCAATGTAATCATGCCACACACGCACGCAATCGTGCGCACCACACACAGACACACACACACACACACCCACACACACACACACACACACACACACACACACACACACACACACACACACACACACACACACACACACACACACACACACACACACACACACACACACACACACACACACACACACACACACACACACACACACACACACACACACACACACACACACACACACACACACACACACACACACACCTGCTGATATCTCATCTCGACCTGTAGACAACGGTAGCACAGTGTAGAGGCATGGTAGCTGTTAATGGCATCTCGCGAGAGCGAGAATCACGTGTTAGTAATAATGACATATGAAACACAACTCTACTTTGAAATGGAGATCGGTGCACATGTTTTTGTAAAAATAATGATGCGTGAGCATTCTAAGACATTTTAGCCAAACTGTACACACTTTGTGTTATACGCAAGGAATACCGATAAGTATCACAACAGTAAGGAGAATATGAGAGTAGTTGGAAAAACATGTTGAAACCTTGTTGAGTGGCAGCACTAAAAGAATTTACGCTAATTAAATAAAACACAGGCTTCTGTATAACGACTAAATTGTACTAGACCAATGTATAAAGTACCGTGTGTAGATAACTATTTGTTACTGTATAAATACACTACTAGATACACTGTTTACGTGACAAAAGAACATAACGTTGGCAATTAAATAACTAGTGACTTGTCACCAAGATGTCTAGTTATTGGACTCTATAACCACCATTATTTCTTTATAATATGCAAAGTTTTTAAATTGGACGCTTGGAATATCGTGTGCCAACCCTTACGTCTACTAGTCTCACCTTCCCATCTCTACCTGGACATGCTTGCACATTATGGACATGGACATGTGACCTTAAGTCAACTGCCTATGTGTTGTCTGCTTGTCTACACTAACACCCACTCATTAACGGCTAAATTGCGATGTTATTCGATTCACTTCTGTCTTAATTGAAAAAATGACAAGTACTAATTGCGGTAGCGTTTCCAAAATTGAGATGCAAGATATTGTGTCTGCCACAATCGTCGTCTACTATACTAATCAATTTTTCTTTCAAAAATGCCAGGAGGTAGCTTGAAATCTCCATACTAAGTGGTTTGGGGTGAGTCGTATTTTCATCATCCCTGGGATCTAAACTCCGCTGAGTAATTGGTCTAGAGTAACAAAGAGAAACTCAGCAGTCACCGTCGTCAGGACCTGTTCACAAACTATTTGTTCTCCAAGTATGTGCTTTAAAATTTTTCGTACAGATTTAATCATACGTTCCCATATGCCTTTCACGTGGATAGCTGCTGGTGGAGTAAATCATCAACGTGTAACCGTTTGCTTTTTCATCACGTAGTTATCATTCAGCACACTGGATGTTGGTTCTATTACCGCTGTGAATCTTGTCTGGCGTCCCTCATATGCGAATGAAGCTCTAAAATTGCATTAAAGCAAGAATTTCACATATCTTCCTCACGGTGCTCATATTTTCTCGATCGCTTTGGTACGCCATGCGCAACACCAAATGTATATAGCGATTATCAGTTAGCTAGGAATATTTAGCTTAGCATTAGCTAATGACGTTTAAACGTCATTATTGTGTTGTATTCTGCTCAGGGGATTTAGCGCTTGCGGAGTCCGTTGCACGACTACAAAATCAATCTATAGCAGCTGCAATTGGGTGTAGAAACTGGGACTTTTATTACATAGTTCACATATTCATTTTACTTGTGAACACAAACACACGTATCCTTATATCGTTATAACAGAGCCTCCCCTTATTAGTAACTAGCTTACTTGGTTTATTAGGTTTATTGCACCATCCATACTTTCCACTGACTTCAAACAGTAGTCGATGTAATGTTATCCAAAACCATATACCAAGTACCATCTTCTCAAAATGGTCATGTTGTTTTTCCGTTTTTTTTCGCAGAAAAAAGTGAGCATAACTCTGTGATGACGTGGCCCCAAACAGATGTACTTTCTACTGATACGTTCCTTGGAGAGACCACCATCTTTCCATGAATGAAATTTAGGACAATTGCAATCTCTGGCTGGTATACCTAAATATTTGCTACATTGTTCGATGCTACTTGATAATTATACTTCCGATGCTTTATTTGGATAGTCCGTACTTTGATATTTTGATATTATTGATAATACTACAGGGTCCGAGTGCACTCGATATAAATAAATAAATAAATAAATATATATATATCTCGATCACGTGTTAGGTAAGACCTATATGCAGCTGCAGACATACGCGAGATTATGCGCATTTCGTTATTTGTTATTTCACACATCTGGATATGGATATTCACGTCTGATATTAAGATCGAATTAATAACTAATACATGCAGTCCATAGCCCAGTTACATTAGTGTTAACGATAACGATACTCGGCCTTTGACACGTTAATGTATATCTCAAACGTCATTGTGCCGATTCTCGTAGCAGCATGACACCCAGGAAGAGCGGGAAAAGGAGGTCGAATCAATCCCGAATAACACATGAATTATAGCCTCAATAAACGATATGGGGCTCGCGAGATGCAAAATGGTGAGGTCGCACACGTGCGCAATCCGTCGGCACATTCTGTGACCACCCTGACTCAGTCAGCATTTAGCCCCCCGTGACTCACAGGCGATCGATCGCTATACGAGTGACCTGTATCTGTGTCAGTGACACATGACGCAGCGTGGGCAATACGGCGATGGTCGGTTTCATCAGCCTCTCGCGCCGCTAGTATTAGCAGATATGTCTGCAATTATATCCCGAGCGCCGAGTGATTATGGACGACACGCGTGTATAGCTGACAATGCGGTAAGACGCGTGCGTGCGTGCGTGCGTGCGTGCGTGCGTGCGTGCGTGTGTGCGCATGTGTGTGTGTGTGTGTGTGTGTGTGTGTGTGTGTGTGTGTGTGTTGTTGTGTGTGTGTGTGTGTGTGTGTGTGTGTGTGTGTGTGTGTGTGTGTGTGTGTGTGTGTGTGTATGTGCATGCATGTATGTGCGTGTATGCGAGTGTATGTGGCCAGCAGCGTGGCACTGTCCTCAGCAGATTTGCAAGGGAAGCCATGTTATTACCATATTACAATTAACAGTGGCGGACTAGGCAGCAGGTAGTTGATACGACTTCGGAATTTCCTTAATCTCAGAAATGCTGAAAAATCCATCCAGGGAAAGCGAACACGTAAGAAAGAGAGACGCTAGAAAGAGCGAAAGAGAGAGGGGGAGAGGAGAGGGAATTAAGGGAGGTGCAGGCAGCAGATATGAACATGAAACAGGGCAATAAGGCTTGACCTATAATGCCAACCAATAATGCGAATAAAAGACAAATTGAGACTCACATTTCTGTCTCCGTTCTTTATCAAAACACTACCGTCTAAACATAGTTTTTGTGTGTTCAGATTGTTAACTAATTTATAACACTTACATTTCGCTACAACAGCGACGTCGTGAAAAAGCTTCACGCATATTTTCATGCATAGCAAACGTGCAATGCCGACTACATGGCGTGTAATACGGGAACGTCCTGTAAACGTCACCGTTCGCAAGACAATCGCACTTTTCTCGTATATTAGCACCCGTGGGCAAGTTTTAACAGCAGCGAGTATAGCGACCGCAACTACAGAAGCAACGACGTTAAGGGCTTCGAATGTTATTCGTGCGGTAGCTGCATCGATATCCGGCTTGTCTCAGCCGCCGCCTAAAAACTCGCACGCGATGGCTCCAACCACACTAAATTGGTAATCTAATTTCACTAGATAAATGACACAACAACTCATTGAAATTCACATTCGTTTTCGTGTGTCTGCGTTTGTGCGTGTACGCGCTTGCGCGTGCGCGTGTGTATTTGTGCACGAGTGGGCGAATGCGCGTGTATGTGCATGTCCGTCCACGCGAGAGCGTATGCAAACGCATTGCGAGAATTAGTTGTTTTTCAATTACCAATAAACGATAAATGAGAAAGATTGTGAATTCTGACGTATTATATGCACATATCTATATATTTCTAGAGATCCATGCTTATCGAATTGGATTGTCCAATGAGGTAATGTGGCCATGCCACTCACTGTCCCTTTTCCAGAGATTAACACTGATTCTACTGTTATAAGCTATACGTATTAGCTTCGAAGAAGACATGTCGTAAACTCTTGGTCACTAACTATTTCGTCACCTTACAAAGTATTACATGATTGAAACCACGCTTATTTGTGTTACCTGTTTATGCCATCTCTCAAATAAATCGAAAAAAAGCTGTTGACGAATTAGCTCTCACCTATTAACAGACCTATTACTAATTAATCCAGTATAAAAATTGCCACGAGTTTGTGCTTGTTGTGGTATATAAAATATAAAAAGATGCAGCCGCATTCTTCAAAGTCGCGACAATTGTCTCGCAGTCGGTGCCACCAAACGAAAAAACCCAAAGTGCATCATATTAAGTGACGTAAGTGGTTCTAGACTCGTATACAGCGTCTCGTATACAGGGTATTGTGAGAAACACCACGAAACCGCGTTAACAAAAAGTCAACAAATTTTAATTGTTACATATTTAGGTGAAAGTAAGGATGTACGAATATTCTAACACATTTTAGACTCACTGTTGCATTTGCTGTTATTTAAACAAAACCAGTAAGTTCTAAGGGTAAGTTATTCTTAGGGTTGGGAAAATACAAGAACGACCGAGAACTATTCGGATTCATTACTTGAAATGCGCGGAATTCTCATAAGATCCGGATTTACCTGTTATCGCTATGATGTCTGTAATTAATTTTGCCCATTCTCGAGCTTGCTCAGCAGAACTACAGAAGTACACATATTGGAAAATTGTTCGAGTCAGATGCTACGCTGCCGGAACTCGTACACGAGATACCCTACAAGTTCAGCCTCATAGCAAACATCGCACGTACACTATCTATGATTGATTTTTGATTCTCACTGGTAACTAGAACTTGCTTACACGTGCCTGCCGAGCTACGTGACATGTGATGCCATGCTTGCTCCCCACTCCTACCGAGGTCAACGTGCTACTAACACCGCGCGAGCGCATACTAAGAATGATTAGGAGCGTAGCTATCCCAGGCATCTGCGGCATCATCCCAGAGGGCAGTGCACTTCTGTCTAGGGCCGGCACGATGGCTATACGTGGCACTCGGGCAGCGCGAGCAACAATATAAGCTGGTTAAATGTCAATATTCGCAAATTGATTAGGATAGTCCGAAAGTAGGCCGATGAACCGCCGGCCTAAAGCGTGGCCTTACACTGATCAGCCAGCACCGTTGCTTTATCGAAACGCATGGCAGCACGCCGTATGACAGATATGGCTTCCGCATGCACATGGATTCCTGCTTTGCTTACCACGTAGGCATGCGGTCACGACATAGGGAAATATCGCTGACGACTTAATGTTGTCTTCGGAATCCCCGGGGATTGGTGAGAGGCCGCGATCACATCTTTAAAACATGTCGGTGGACACTGGTTATACGCCACATGATTGCACGTTGAATGCATTTTTCCGATTCCACGGCATATATCACACCGACTACATGGGAATTAAATGCGAAAGAAATACGATAATTCTATAATGCAATTTTTGTACTAATAAATCGCAGTTTCCACAAATTGCCGAGTTGCAGCTGTCTCTATTGTTTGGTAAATGGCTGTATATTCACATCGTTAGAATCCCAGGATTGTCACAGGTGACGCTGCATAAATCAGAATTGCGTTCAATTAATTTCTGTCGAGTTATTGCGAATTTTGGTCAAAGTAAATGATTTTATATCGCTTCTTTGTGAATAAACTAATTACATATCCCCCTTCCATGACTCTAACAAAAAGATTAGCAGCACCGCTTATTAGAGGGCTGGTTAATTACAATAATAAGGATGTTAGCTTTCTTAGCCGGCACGGCATATAGAATATTGCCACCAACATAATAGGTTTTCTCCGTATGAGAAGCATATGGAACCTATATGAAATACATACGACATCCGACACCGCTAATGTTCACATAGGTATTCTAGTCGTATTCATCATATCATCTTCGTACATCGTTGTATTCATTACAATTAACGGGGGCAATGACCGAAAGACATGCAGAGACAGAATCCCTATGACCAGCTGGAAAACATGGACCAGTACGCAGTCACTCTTACCCAACGAGTGCCACATTTCCACGATGCCAGAGCTATTTACAATCCCAGGCGTTGTAACTGGGAATTCAGGGAACGGTGCCAGTAGAGGTCATTGCAGCACAGCAAGAACTAGGCTTCCCCAGTTCAGCTGTTTGCTGCATGTCGAAAACACTAGTAGTAATACTAGTATACCTGCAGCTCCGTAAAAGCGCTGACAACATTTGCAAATACCTACTGCTATCTATATTGTTGCTGCTGCTGTTGCTACTATCGTTACAGCCGCCACCGTCGCCTCCGCTACGAATGAAGTGGTTGCTGTTGCTATTACTGTAATTACAATTGCATCTGTTGTGAAATCGTGTTGTTGCTGCTGTTGCCACAATTACCATTGTTAGTGTTTTACTACTACTGCTGCTGCTGCTGCTGCTGCTGCTGTTGTTGTTGTTGTTGTTGTTGTTGTTGTTGTTGTTGTTGCAGTTGGGGCTGCTGCGGCTGCTGCGGCTGCTGCTGCTGCTACTATTGCTAGTATGCTGCTGGATGATACTGCTGCTGCTGCTACTATTGCTAGTATGCTGCTGGATGATACTGCTGCTGCTGCTGTTGTTGTTGTTGTTGTTGTTGTTGCTGCTGCGGCTGCGGCTGCTGCTGCTGCTGCTATTGCTAGTATGCTGCTGGCTGATACTGCTGCTGCTGCTGCTGCTGTTGTTGTTGTTGTTGTTGTTGTTGTTGTTGCTGCTGCGGCTGCGGCTGCTGCTGCTGCTACTATTGCTAGTATGCTGCTGGCTGATACTGCTGCTGCTTACATAACTCACTAGAACTGGAATAAAACAAAACGAAAGAAATGTGTATGCCTTTGTTTCGGGTAGTTCTAGTTTAGCATGACATATGACGCTTAGGCCTTAGCTGGTATTTTGATCAATAAACACGAGCTTGGTAAAAATACCCAAGCGTAAGCCTCTTTTAAAGGTTAATAGCTCTGTAACATATGATTTACAGATGTTAGATAAATTAGTTAGAGACGCGGAGTGCGGCTAGACTCAGGGTTGTTTTAGTGCCAGTCTATGTAGACAGAGCGTCGCGCATCTTGTGCGGCTAGATTGATGTTATAGGGAGAATGGTAAACGTGTTTTAGGTCGGGCGTTTCTAGGGTCATTGCGAAATGGAGGTAGGCCGCGGTATGGGAGAACGGGTGACATGTGCGCTCAGGATGTAGGAGTTTTGGGGGTAATATATAGAAGAGAGATGAGAGAGACGAGGGAAGGACAGAGATGTAGGAGTGGAGGAGTCTGGTGGTGGTCGCGTGAGTAAGCACACGCGCTTAAGCGCGTGTGCGCGTTTCTTTCTTTCTGTGTGCAAGATGTGACTACACTGTGTCAGATATGAAAGTTTATTCAGTTTAATACACAAGTTTGGATTCCTTCTTCATCATTTCTACATCGAACATTAATTCAACGTTACAGCTCTTGTGGGAACCAATATGATAAATGCGATGACTTCCAAGGATTTTCTGTAATCTAAGCTATCCAGATGACTCATACAATGCGCTCCAATGTATGCAACCGCACGCATGATCTCTCTATAAGCACATAATATCAGCAATTTGTGGAATCGAGACAGACAAAAATGAATAGTGTTAATTAATTACGTCACAATGCTAACCTCGTGGGATTTGCTGATAACAACAACTATCAAACTAGAATTTAATAAAAGGATCCTGATCTCTCTTCTAGTTTTGCTTAATACTATGTAATATTTTTAGTTCTATTACATGTGTGTAAATAAATGTAATATTTACGATTAAAATCAATTTATCATGCAATTACAATCTGCTAGAGGTAGTATTGTTGCCTACCACACCGTCGATCCTATTTGGTAGTTGTTCTAGTTTGCTTGCAACCCGCTTTGCCTGGCACCCAGACGAGCATTTGTCTTGCTCAATCGTCTTGCATTTGTTATATTATTATGCTAGCCGCACACTATCCGACCCGAGCGCGATCGGGAGGCTTACGTTTGGATCGGGAGGCTTAAGTTTGGCTCGGGAGGCTTAAGTTTGGCTCGGGAGGTCATTTTGGCCCGATTCGAATTTTGAATCGGGAGCGGAGCGGGTCGTATAGTGTGCGAGGGCTTACGACGCGACTTGGATAGTGTGCGTGACCATCCGACCCGCTCCGCGAGCGCTGAAGAAAATTGACCAATCACAGAGCAGCGCCATGGGAACCGCATTCGGTAAAAATGGCGGGAAAACACTTCCGACCCTTAGTACACGCTAAATCCGCGTGGAACGCCACGAGAGTGCCATCGTTTGCGCCAACTTTGAGTCGGACAGTGTGCGGGGGCCTCCCGATCGATCGGGAGCGGGTCGTATAGTGTGCGGGGGCACAGTGATGTGCACAGTGCAAAACCGTATAGTGTGCGGCTAGCATTATATATCGCGCTAGCGGAACACTAGCAATCTGACAACACACATGACAACCTACAGACAAAGAGTGATGGGAGGGGGGAGATGGTAGACGATATAGCCCGAGTGGCGCTCAATCTAATGTTTCATGTTCTAAGAGCACTTTTTGCTGGGAGGAATGGATATAATTTCGTCAGCGTGGTGCAAACCTGCGAGACGCGGCGAGGCAGCATGACACGCGTGAATTTCTGCGAGAACGCATTAATATTACATCAAGAGCGTATAAAGAAGGAGAGCGTACAACGGTGAAATGCTGAAACCATGTTGCAGTATTAGTCGAATTAATAAATTTATCCCGTTTTATTTTGACGATTCTTTGCAGTATTATCGATCAGCTGTCCTACCTTGTTAATATAAAACAAACCGCATGACTGTCCCTACGATGCCCCTATACGCTGAGATAATGAGCGGTGAAAATACGGTATTTTCGCCGAAAACTGACTCGAGATACTTTCTCTTTACCTCTATAACTCTATACCTTCTTTATACGCTCTTGATTACATCCACCTCGCGAGCGCGCGTACGTTCTCTCTGACTCTCTTATTCCGCTCCGACTCGCAAAGAATAGGTCGCAGCATGCTATTACTAGAATCCGTAGTCGCGTGCGCGCACAATGCCTACATCGGTCCTAGCGTGTAATCTTCCAGCCGTCATTAAATTTTCCTCGAAACTTAAAGACCATTATTACGAAAATGCGCGTCCTTTCGAATTTAAACATCCAATCAGTGGTAGAAAACAATTCCGTGTCCTTGGCGCAAGCCGCACAGTCGGGCGGCGGCAGGGGGTGTCTGGGGAGTCCGTATAGGCAGCCATGACTCCTTCGTGAACCGACACGAGCCAGACATATATACGGGAGAGAATTCATGTGCAGGCGGATTGCCGCCGGCGCTGTTAGCTGTAAGTTTCTACGCTAATTGCCGAGAAATGCGCACGCTAGGACAAAAGACATGTCGCGTGCCGGCTAGCACGAATAACACGGAGACACGGCATTTGATATGGCCGCGCAGCAGCCTCGCTTAATCGATGACTTGCTATTACGATTTGCAATTTCCTTGCCAGCAATTATCATTTTAGCATTTGTTTATAGGCCTTGAACCGAACAATCTTGAAACCTCTGAAATATTCAATAACTCGGCTGAATAACGGTTAATAACAAAATAAAGGTCAACATTATATATAGCATACATGTGCGTGGTGTGAGAAATAAGCACGCAGACGTCTGGAATGCCGCGCAGTTATTAGTTATTACACTGCCGATAATGAAAATAACCAGGAAATTAGATAATATCAGCACCTGCTACTGGACATGTGTATATTCGCAGTTCCACCTACTAATTGTACACGATGAGATTTATTACGTGGAACTACAATGAACAGTCATTACAATGGACCACGCCGCCTCCTAAGTTAACACCATCACCGCACAAGAACTACCAACATGCATTTTGATATCAACAACCGCCTGGGCCGCTTTCCATAATGTCCGTAAATCAGTCGTTGGTTCACAAGCGGCAAGGAATCATCCCACAGCATAAATTAAAAATAATCCTCTTTTGACCTGGCCCAGGGCCATGATATAAGGAACAAATTGTACACAGCGTGAATGTTTATTCTTGACACTAGCGCGTGGCTGTTACGGAGTTTACTCGTGTTCGTCTTGCTAAAAACTATCAGTAGAAAACTCAGTGTATTACACTGGCAGGCTCTGTGAAGATTAGCCGCACATAGAAAACCACGGACAGAGTCATGCTCTATCATGCACAGTCATCAGACACAAGTAGTCCTGTGTACGTCTCGCGCTAGCTACAGTGCTCTGAAGTCGTTTGACTCACCCGTGTTTACGTTATAGCTGTACTCGTCATCATTGATTGATACCTCTCCACATATTGGATTTAAAACGATTAATTTTCAAATGCACATGTGCAGTTTGACGCCGCCCGTTAATCTCGCTATTTGGTAGTTATAACAATGCTGCGCAAATGAATAGGCAGGCATGCTTTTATAAATTGACAGCATAATATAGACTTAATACCCGGGAGACTAAGAAATACGCATGGCAAATTTTTTCGAGTTCTCTTGGTCAAGAGTTAGCGCTCCACTCATTTACCAATAGATATTTGTCATAGTATGAGGCGACAGTAATTTTATGACACCTGGACACAATGATACGCCACTATTAGACGAAAAAATCTTTAAAATCGTTAAAAACCGTGTCAAGTAGCAATTTTGTACTACATACTCACGTCTCGTGAGACCTGTCTTGTTATAGCACACGGCGCGGCAAACTTCCGAATGATCACGCAAATAGACCTAAATGTGTGCTTAAATACATTATCTTGGAAATAAATGTTGTTATGCATAGACAGTTTGGTAATTGAGGATGGAGGAGAAAGACGTGGAGGAGGCGGGGAGAGAGACAAAGCAGACGTAGAGTTTTTATCATAAAACAAATGGGGTGTCACATTGAGTCGCCTAAAAGTACAAATAAATTGAGTAAAACGACATTATGTATAAATTAATACAAACAAAATTAGTCATAATCGTGCCACTAATCAGATGCACTTGTATTTGTTGTGCTTTCGCAGACGTGCGACTGCGCAGGTTACATAATCTAAAACTAATCTCCCAGATTCATTCCTGTTCGATTAATGCTCCTTCGCACAAGGCAGCGCAAATCCTTAGAAGTTTCTGACAGGTTAGGCCATATTTTAGAGTTGATATTAATTCTAAATAAAAATAATTTTATTAGATAACTACATTAACCAAGAAATGCCATAAAAAATGAAAACATACTCAGGAAAACATACACAGATGTCGTCCCTAGAAGAAAGGCCTGGTTTTCCTAGACGAAATGTTTTCGTTATGGAAAACTGTAGGTCTCATTATGTCGCGACGCCAGTCAGTTGAAATCGCCCACGCTCATTTTAAACTAACAGCCCGCTTGTCACATGTTAACGCATCCATCACGAGGATAAAAATTAGTTGAAGATTTCATCGGATATATATGATCCACACGAAATACAAAACAAACCGTTCATTACAGGCTGCTGATCATCCTTTCATTATCAGTTTAATAATAATATTATTATACCACACTATACCTCATTCTATCTTGATTCATTACCAACCATGCTCGTACTCTTGACTCATAGTTAGACAACATATATATATGTATATATATATATATATTATAGTATATTTTTACGGGTACATAAGATCAGGAGTGAATAATAATAGATTATTATCTATTATTATTCACTCCTGATAAGATGATGTAACTATATGCAGCATCTGCCGATCCGACCCTGCCGATCCGTACCGTACCGTACCGTACCGTACCGTTACCGTAGACGACGGCTAGCTAACGCAGACCCTTCCATTCAGCCACCCAGTAGAGTAATGAATACCGACAGCGGGTTCAAAGCGCAACTGCGAACATTAATTCAATGGCCTTGACGCCGAGCCAAACTAATTTAGAAAGATCCAGCGGAAAAACACGAGTATGCGGTCGCCCTTTCTAGAAAAATTATCATTACAACTACGCGGCTGAAACGCGAATTGCCGGGTACCAGATCTTGGTGCGCTAGACAAATTTGAATAATTTGTGTCGAGATCCACGCGAGGAAACACTCCCAGCCCTTGGCTTCTAAACTCTTTAAAGCCAGAGGCTTTGCGGTAATCGCGCCGAAACAACCACATTTCTTACGTGCATGTCAAAAAGGAAAATGGATAGTGTTCGCACACAGGGGTAAAACTCGGTGTGGTGCAGCGCCACCCGAGAGTGACTCAACGTTGATATTTACATGTATGATATATAGATGTATATTTTTTGCTCAAAATTCCCACCCTCTAATCTACACATCCCGTTATGATCGCAACCCATGTGGCGTTACAGCGGCATAAAAGAAACATTAACGGTGGACCGGTACACTAATGCAGCGCCATTTAGCCAAGACCTCTTCGAGGGCTGCCAGACACACGACGCTAACGCTAACGCTACCGCTGTCTGATCCCTGCGCCAAGTTTGCTTGCTCGAAAGGCGAGCACGTCAAGCCCTCGAGACTTGGCTAATGATGCATTTCAGCCACAACACCAAATCACCCGGCTCCTAGCCAGCTCACTTTTTAACTAAAAAATATCGATCCCCGACTTGTCGGGCGCCCGCGCCTCCGAACTCGCTTTCCGCAAACGTCATTGGGTTTGAGACAGACGTTTTCGAGTAAAAATCAACAGCCAGTTATCGATTCGAGCGGCAAGAATAGAACTCGCTCTCGCTGTTTGCAGCAGCCGCGTGCAGTGAGCCGACCTGTCGTAATTCAATCGCAAGAAATCACACTGTGACGTGCCAATGAATGCACAGATAAGCTCAGTCATGACGCTTCACGACATGTGTCGGCAGAAAGGGCCGATCGCTGCAAACGAAAGAGCGCTATACAAAAACATAGATTAACAAACACGTCCCATTATCTGTAATTTGTTTTCTCCGATCAGCCCCGTACCGTACTGTTAGCACCGTCACATTAGATATTACATTTAACTACCATATATATATATATATATATATATACATTATATAGTATAATAATATAATAAAAGTGACCCGCTCCAGCATAATACGGACTAAGTCGCAAGTCATTGTTTTGAGTAATGAGCACGCACACATGTCAATGCTGAAAATGGCCTACCTGGACAAAAATGAGATTTTTACAAAAATAAGTTCCTAAGTGCATATTTAATCCGGATATATAGGTTCAGATATCTCTAGATTATTATTGTCATTTTTAATTAAAAAAACAAAACAAATACAATTTTTTTTGAAGTGCCCCTGACCGCTCATCCCCGACTGGGCGCCTTACCCGGAACGCTTTATCTCAAAAGCTGCATATTCCGGAATAAGTCGGTTTCCGATGTTCAAATTGCTGTAGATCGGTCAATTCTTTAGATATAGCTAATTAGATATAGGTAATTAAATGATCTATTCAGATATGCACATAACTCAATTTGTAGAATTTCCTACTTAATCCTGGTTTTGCTGGAGCGTTTATGTAGGCAATAATAATATGCTAATTCCACACAGAACCCGTTATACCACGTTCAATTTCTGTTAACAAGAATTGAACCACAGAAATCCGGAACATTACTACCGAGTAAATTACCCCACGCCCAAACCCAAACGTACAAATCCGTTGTTTCAGATAACGAGTATATGTCTTATATACTATAATTAATATCAGTTATAAAACATATAGCAAGAATTGAGCGGTGTACTACTCTCTATACACTCGCCAATTATTAACAAGAATAGACGTCCTCATCGGACGTACGATAATATAATTCGGTTGACAGCAATTAGAAAACATTTGCACTAGAATTGGCAAGAATTGATCCCGAGACCATTGACTCCGAGTTCTACATTCTACGCCCTCGCACATATGGATTTATTCAGGTCAGACGTTTGCATTGCAATTCATTTAAAAACAATAGTAAAACATTGTAACAAGAGTTAGGATGAATTGAAATCCGAAGCCAATAGCCTATATACTCGAAACCAAATCGACATAACCTGTAATCATGAGGTAGGACGTGTGTGTTGTGCTTCTTATTAACTCGTGTTTGTGTCTGATTAAGAACAATAGAACATATAGTTTAATAAAAACCCATCGCGAGAGTTGTGTTAAGATGATGTGTCAAGCACACAGACACACAACCACATATATACATCCACACACGCGCACGCACGCACGCACGCACGCACGCACGCACGCGCACAAACACACACACACACACACACACACACACACACACCAACACACCAACACACCAACACACTCACACGCACACGCACACACCAACACACGCACACACCAACACACCAACACACCAACACACCAACACACCAACACACCAACACACCAACACACCAACACACCAACACACCAACACACCAACACACCAACACACCAACACACCAACACACCATCACACCAACACACCAACACACCAACACACCAACACACCAACACACCAACACACCAACACACCAACACATCAACACACCAACACACAATATATATATATACTTCAAATTGTTGTTTGTACATATCGCACATTGTCAGATAGACCGCGGTGTGCCTGAAACCAATTTGCTAGAAGGGCAAAGCGCAATATTCTTGCGTCAAAATGCGTTCACACGCAGCACAGCATTAGTCGATATGCGACGAGCTCTGGTAAGTGATAAAGCTAAAGCAAACGTGTACATGTGCAGTAATCGGCATTGTCGCTTACAGAGCGGGTTGACATAACGTAACAGCCTCCTCACATCGCCAGTACTTACATAACGCGCCATGGCAACCGCCGCCCACCTCGCATTCATTCGAGTTACTAATTTGCCTGTCCGTTTATCCCTCACTGGAGCTGATGAAAAAGAATACGTAGACGCTATATAGATTGATCAGACATGCACTGCTTGCCCTTCACTCGAATCGAACCCTCGTCGACCGCGGCGGATAATAGGTCTAGAATACTTATAGATGTTTTTCGAAGTGGACGAAAAACTAGCGAATTAATAGCAGCGACGTCTCAGACCGAGCTAGCAAAGGGGCTTTAGAACGCTCTGGCGTGAATTGAAATCTGTCTGTGAAACTCGTTCGGCAATCTCGCCCCGACGAGACGTTCTATCCACACTTACAATGCATAGACATGTCGGCAATATCCAGGATATTCATCAATGCGGGTGAAAATGATAAGGGCTAAAGTAGTGACGAAGCACTTTCGATTGCAGACGGACAAGAGAGCATGACTGAGGTGCGGGATAGGATATACGGGTAGGTCGAATACCTAGCACACAGTTCGAATTACCTACTTTTTATTAACAACCGTTCTTGATAGAATCGGTGTAAACGGCAAGGACCAATTTAAACGGGATTTTATTAAAGGCAAATGGTCACGGATTCATTCACGCGTGCAGGCAGTAAGGAACACGTACTCAAAAATCAACCTAAAAGACAACATATTAGTATATATACTGTTGCACGCAAATTTCATGCGCTGCAGTTGTTCATGCAACCACATAGGTAGCCATTATTTTTTTTATTTGGGGAATAACAACAAATTCTCTGCACTCAAAAAAGGCAGTCTGCGGCAAAATGAAAGAATCCACAGTCAACAATATAACACACGACACAATTACTCCAAGCAACGACTGGAATGACAAGTTATCGTGATATCTGCTGCAAATTACTTTGGAACATTTAAAAAGACGTATGAATGCAGTATTGTGTTCAATATTTTGCTTTCATTCTTGAATAGGTATATAAAAACCTTCGTGGAGCCACGCGAACGTCTGCACGCGTTAAATTAGAGAGTCCGACAATAAAACGGATGCTCTTTACAC
The DNA here is from genome assembly GCF_000485595.1 of Priapulus caudatus. Taxonomy (NCBI): domain Eukaryota; kingdom Metazoa; phylum Priapulida; class Priapulimorpha; order Priapulimorphida; family Priapulidae; genus Priapulus; species Priapulus caudatus. Next base: position 490,643 of record NW_014577088.1, read on the forward strand.
CGCTGACTCTGGCTGGTGCAGCGTGCAGTGGCGTGCCAATATGCATGCAAATGTAATAAACTGTGTTTAAAGCAAATACCGGTCCACATTCTTTAGCTCATCGTATGCGCCTTTAGATTAGCTCACCCACTTTTCCCCGTACACAAGGATGTCGACGAGGCAGTCTAATCAACCAGGGCCAAATCAAAAGGGGGCAATATAATGGGGCCAAACACCACTTCGCCAAATGGCTGCCGGAAAAGCTGTCGATGATTTGTTGGTGACGCATGGAATACGTACGATTGTGAAGATCGAGACCTAGCATAAATAAATAAACGCAAATAAACTAGGGGTGCAGAATATTTAATATAAGGTGTACGCAATGCGAACTCTACTGACTGTGTCAATACCGTACACGGCATAGGAGGTGGCTGTGTAACGTTTTTATCTGCACAACTTAATTTTAGGAATAACCATGTACTAGTTACAAAAACAAAGAAATACAACATAAACATGATTTATCAGCGAGCATCTGGGACCCATCTGCAACAGTCTAGGAACCATCTAGAACCATATACAAAATTTACCCTGCAGTCACGTGGTGCATTTCAGCCAGTCATGTAGCGTTATATACACGTCATTTGGGGTAGATAATAATAGTTACATTGTCATCTTCTTACGGAATTTACACTGTCAATAACGTCTTGTTATTGGGCACGGTAGGGGCCGCGTACTACGTATGATTCGATCAGCGTAAATTCCGTATCCAACATCAACAAGTCTCTATATGGCTTCGTTTAGCCACCTCCTGTGTCCTCGAGTTGCCTCTGAGACCAACGCCTATACCCAGCCCCCATGCAGAGACCAACCGCCTTGTCGTCTCTAGCCGGACGAGCGTCATAAGTCTATAGATAGAAAAGACGTCATCATTATATATTCACTCATGATATATATCATTATGTGAACACGGTTTATGCACACTTGGGCGCGTACTACTACACTTTCTGAATGACGAATGATTGCCATATTACCACAGAACACTAACTTATCTTTTGCCACCGCAAGACTGTAACAATCTGGTGTATAGAACGCCGATGCCGGACATAACTACACTCAGACGGATTTCAAAAGTAACTGCGAACGAGCCCCTAAATTGACTCAACTCCTAACGACATATGGAGACAGCCTAGACGACATGATAAAATCTACGATATAGTCGTGATGCGACATATGTCAGATCAGAACAGAACCATATTGTATCAAATATTTTAGCATATTTCCGAAACCCGGAACGTGCTCGCATGCGATCGTTGTTGTCTCCATGTTGACCGCAATATAGACCCCTTGCATGTGACGTCATTAAAACAAAGTCGGCGATATTAACGAGATTGGTCTAACGGCTATCGCTGAGTGACGAGAGGGCGTAATCGCTCGTGTGTGTGATAATCGAATATTCATAAACGCATATCAAAACTGTACTTTTCGTTGGAAAGTATTGCCGGAAAAAGTCATAGCTTCACGATGAGCGCAAATCTATGAATATATAATTATTAATAACCTTACAAGCGATCATACTCTTAATTGCTACTCAATTATTAGAAACATGAAATTACACAACAAAATAGTGTGGTGTTTATACTGTCACGGTAACGACTTTATTACTTGTTTATCAGGAATTATTTTTATTTTGAACGAAAAGCACGGTTTCAGATCACATTAACATGTCTACGCGTAAAATAATCATCATTCTCGCTGTTTCATTATTAAAGGTACGAATATCAATCTTAATCTTACAACTAATAAATCTATATCTCAACATATCTCACATATCTTAATCTCTAACCATATAAGTTACAAATCCTTTCTGACAACTGCCTTAGGAGCTAGAACCGAGCCTAATCAATCAATCAGATGAGCGTTATCTTCCCTGTCTCAAACTCGTACAAATCAGTTTCCTTACATAATTCGTTTATAAACCCCCATATATGGCAGCGGCTGACATGTTTAGCGTGTTCAGACAAGTATTCTGCCGACTTTAACCACCAATTTAACCAACATATTGTGACAGGTTACATAAACTAAACTTACGGTCACGGTCATGCGCTTTCATTGAACGCGTTTTCTTGAAATCAGCCGTGAAAGGAGGCTTCGAGCGGCATTATATTTGGCCTTGGCTTCGTCGAGAAAATTCCAGGTGTTTTTTCGGTTCTGGAATACTTTGAGTCTCGCTTCCCAGAGAGAAACTGTGCGCTCAATCTTACACAAAGGTGTTGCGAAGCTGGAGAAACAGGGTCGCTAGACGAGGAAACAGGCATATCCAAGTGGCTTTCTCCCTTTCTCGATGCTGATTTTTTAATCGTGCTTTTATTTCTGTTTCGGAGTAATTAAGGTCATTTGTATGTGTACATAGCTCTCCACACTGCATGGTGGCACGCCAAAGCTCGGAATTTGCCACCTGATTTATACCGACGTTTGCCTCATTGAACTTTGCATGGTCTCATGCAATATTGGCATGTTATTGGTCTAATTAAAATCAGGGGCTCGTTGTCAGAAACGAAATTAGTCTTAACATTAGTCTTAACATTACCTCTACGATGTTTCTGACAACGGGCTCCAGAGCAATAAATGCTGCGTATATCGTTACTTTGATCGAGAATTCCACCTGATTTACAACAAACACAATTTTCGTTGGCAATCTGATAATTTCACTTACATACGAGCAAGCGATAGGTGTATCTCAAAGCGATTTATTACAATTTATTGTTTAAATTTAATTAAAATTATAACGACTACCAGGAAGGATTCACACGGATAAATTATGCTATCAGATATTTTTCTAAGTTTATGGCATGCTATGTCGTATGTTTGACAGTAGGGCCCACACGGATTGCGAGCAAACAATGTCACTGCTAACATCATCGGCCTTGTTCTCATGGATAGCTGCGATAAAACCACGCGAAGCCATATCAATTAAAAAATGACAGAGGCTAGTGAAATAAAGTACTATGGAAAATGCTAGCGAAAGTCTACGGTCAGCAGACATCGATCGAGTCGCGCAACTTCAGGTTATCCAAGAATGACGCAGCTGTCTCTTCTATGTAAGTTGACTTACTTGACTTAGGCCCGTGGCTCCTGGGTAGAGCATAGGTCACTGATAAAACTTCGCCACCTGACTCGGTGTTGGGCGAGTTGTCTGATGGTGTCCCAGGTGTGTCCCTCTGCTTTGATTTCGGCTTCGACCGACCTCCTCCATGTAGTTTTCGGACGGCCCCTTCCCCGTTGACCTTGTGGGTTCCACGCCAGTGCTTGTCTTGCAATGGAGTCCCTAGATTTACGTGAGGTGTGGCCAATCCACCTCCACTTTCTTCGCTTGATGTCAGTTGCGATCGGTTGTTGCTTAGTTCTTCCCCACAGGTCAACGTTCGTTACTTTGTCTGACCCGACAAATGATTCCCATAATTTTCCGTAAGCATCTGTTCGAAAAGGTCTGTAGTTTTTGTTTGGTCCTTTCGGTCGTTTTCCACGTTTCAGACCCGTATAGAAGGACTGACTTTACGTTTGAGTTGTAGATCTTAAGTTTCTTTTTCGTTGCGATTTGCCTGTTGTTCCAGATCTTTTTGAGAAGGTGGAAAGCAGTCTTGGCTTTACTCATTCTTGCCATATGTGTAGCCAGTATCTAGAATGCTCCCGAAGGTATTTTGATTTTGAGACGTCTTTTAGGTCTTCGTTTTCGAGTTGGATGGGTTGGTTGCTTCTGCTCTTTAGTCGCATCACTTCTGTTCTGTCTTTGTTGATTTTGAGGCCTAATTTTGCTGCCGAGCTTGCAACTCTGTTTGTCTTGTCTTGGATTTGTTGTTTCGTGTGAGATAGAAGAGCTATGTCGTGCGCAAAGCTTTGCTTCTATATAAGTATTGCGCTATATTTTTTTGCAACTCAATAAGAAACCGTCATATCTATTCCAAAATTATGTACCTGCCTGGCGTAAAACGGCTGTCTAATCGGAATTGTAGAAACGAAGAAGCGACAGATTTTAGGCAAGCTCAGATACACTAAAGTAGTTATATATGAAACTAAAAATAGGTTAATAATAACGAGCTTTTGAATGATTGAAATTGTAGGAAATTTACCGTTTTCTCAGGTAGCTGATATTGGAGGCGATATGTAAGTCAGTTAGTGTAATGATTAATGTGGCGTCCCAGCATCACAACTTTCGCGTGGGCATTTTTTCCGAAATAGGTAGAAGGTCTTTCAGTCGGCCCACTTCGTTAACATTTCCCCAGCTATTATTCATGCGCGTGATACCCGCGTTGTGTCCACCCGCATGGAATAGAGGATGCCACTGCACTGAAATGCGCGTATCGTAGGGTTTAACAACAATATTTACGACCACACGAACCCGAGTTTACCTCACAAACTGAGAAATATTTACACGAGACGCTATGCACATATCATATCATGTCGGCATGAGAGTGAAATCAGGAGCCGTCTAACAGTAGTAGTAATGATTTACATGCGCCTGCAGTTACTACTAGGTGTACACGAGATATTCTTATCGATGTTGATATGCGCATGTATGCCTACTAGGTCGTTGCCTCTTCTTACTGGGTCACGGGGACAGGGGCATTACTCCTAGTCGTTGGTGCACTGATGGCAGCGATTAATAATCTTCCCCGCTCGATAGTAAGCGTAGGAAGTGCGCAGCTAGTGATTAGAAAATGCGAACAAAAAAGCATGCCCTCGTACACCATTGTCAATGACATATGAGATCAAGAGCCCATTAATTAATTAAGAGGTTAATGGGCTCTTGATGAGATATAGATGCTAGACTATATGCCCGATCCAAATATGCAGGGAAGGGGAGAAGGCGAGAGGAGGTGGAGATGGAGGAGTGATACTCAGTTCGCACTGCGATTCTACCGTTTAACTCTTTACAGTTCTGATTAATCAACGGTGATTTGAGGCGCTTCGTGATTATACCTTAGTATTGTTGAATCTTGGGCCACGCTTACTTGGAGGCGGGGACACATCACTCAGATGCAGGTTCGAGAATTAGGAAGGGTGGTGTTGGAGCAGGGCACGCCACAGGCGCCGTGTTTGCACTGTTAAAGTGGAAGATTCGAGACCAGTGTTAGCATAAAAGCTCCAGTCTTAGTATCTAGTCTTAGTCCAGGTTATAGTATATATATAATATCAGAAGTAGATAATAGGGAATTCCCTAATAGGGGATTCCCTATTATCTACTTCTGATAATATATAACCTAGCTCTAGAAGGCTATAGTTCTAGAACTATATAGAACCCGGCTTCTGTAGGTGTTCAGTAATTTTGCAACTGTCACCTTATAGCGGATATTGGATCACAAGCCAATGCCGAATTGCTCACGACGCTGCAATTTGGTTATGACCTAACTCGCATAATAGCAGGCATAGGTGAATAGTGAATGGTAGGGGACAAAGCACCGTGAAGCCACGTTTGCAGTTTCTCTACTCTGTTTCCAGATGTCACGGCGAAAAAAACACAATCGGAACAGAGGAAACGGCTGTATTCGTTAGGGTGCTCTTAGTATATTTATACGCATGGCATGGCAGCCATGCATGCCTAACAACCCGCTGTATCCATCCATATATTTAACAAGCGAAAGGAAGTTTATTCATGACTCCGATACAAGCTCAACAGATAGACAGACAACTACTAAAGACAGGTTAAAGTACTTGAGAAACAGTTACACACGTTATAAAAAGCCTGCTTCGGTACATCGCGGTCACTAACCCGCCCCGCATTCCCTAACTGCCAAGGATGAGGATGGCGGATGGGAACTCCTGGTTTTGCCTGAAACGACTGAGTGCAAGGCTGCGCATCTGGTATATATTCCATTTAACAGCTGTTACAACTGCCGACTGGGGCACAAGGTTAAAAACCCAGAAGGAAGCCAGTCTGGTTCTCAGATGTGTTCTGCCAACGCTGTTGGGTTATGGAATAGCCTAGCTGCTTTATAATGCTAGGGTGCATCAGCCTGCTAAGGTTAACTGTACTATGGTGGCCCAGATGGCTATAATAACCACAGCTATAACGTATGCCGGGCCACCAGAGAAAACACAGAGTTAGGGATAATCACTTTCCAGCCTTTAGCGAAGAATTTGACGACCATTTGAGCCACCGTCCTTTGTACATCTCTGCTTGGTACGAGAAGAGCAAAGTACGATCTGTGGCGGAGCGAAGGGCTATAGTTCTAGAGCTAATTAAGTACGATGCATCAGCATTCGTCTGCAGTTTCCTCTTTCTCTTGATGATCAATCATGTAGATTAATCATATCGAACAAGTGGACGTATACTTTGCGACCTTGTCTAGTGATACAGCAAATAACTGTTATTTACTATCTTTCTTTGAATCTCTCTTCACAACACCTCTGGACCTCTGATCTCGGTTACTGGCGACAGACACATGTTGAGCTAGATGAATGCGAAGGTACGAATTTGAATTCTGGAATTAGGCCACTGATAAACTTGTTTGCGATAAAAAAAGACTTATAAATATATCACGAGTCTATCCGAATTTAAAACATATATATAGTAGTTACAGTAAATACATCGAGATTAAAAATTAATTAAATTTACATTGTCTAATATATGCGACGAAAACAATGTAATTATTAATAATACTTATTAATTATTAATGTAATGTAATGATAATTATTGCAGTCTGTAGACATCGGCATTTCTGAGGTACTAAAATGGAGGAAACAACAGCTAGGCGAATCGCCATCATTCGTGTAGTCTATGATATGTTCACTCGTGTTAACCAAAATAAGGATTATGAGGATGCTAGGTTGCCAACAAACGGCACTATGATTGTGCTTTCTTGCACGATGACATTTGCAATCTGAAGCTGCAATGCGACCAGACTAGCTGCTTTACCACAGATGCTCGCTCCTGGCTAGTTATTGATCTTCAATACATATATTCTGCCCGGTGTCTGACCTCGTGCAGCAGTAGCCAGTTTCCCCCTTTTATCATTTGCTGTAATTTCTTACACAACAAGCTCTTTCATTTCTCGGTTAGACTCATCGACCCAGTGTCATATTCTTCTAACTCCACCGACACATGCACAATGTTGAATGCTGTCAGCTCCATTGAAAGCTGAATGTTGGCACGTGCCTCGGCAGAATTATCCCGCATTTAGCAGTGACAGCTTGTCAGTATAATAGAGTATAGAGTCCCAGCTAAAATATTATTAACGAATTATAGGTAAATCACATGTTACAGCTCAGCATATATAGTAAAGAACATGTAGGGAAAAATAAGTCAGGGGATATTGGAAATACTGACCATCTTTACAATAGAGATATTATCAAACCACTGCCTAATATGTAATACAAGTAGCTATACTTCACAGTGTTCAAACAGGAAGCCACTACTCTGCTAGGATAATCTTATATAATCTTCCCTCGGAAATAAATTTCACGAATATTACTTTACATGATTGTGCAATAATATTCTTCAAAATAGTAGTGTGCATCACACATATATAGTTACTTACACGTAACACTTGTTACTGACTTATTGTGATAATGTTATCAGGATGTTATGATGTTTCACATTAGAATAGCACAGGCACAGACACGCGCGCACGCACGCACACGCACGCACGCACGCACGCACGCACGCACGCACGCGCACACGGACAGACAGACAGAGAGAGAGAGATAGATAGATAGATAGAGAGAGAGAGAGAGAGAGAGAGAGAGAGCGGAGGGAGGAAAGGAGTGAGTGAGTGAGTGAGTGAGTGAGTGAGGAGGGAGGAGGGAGGGAGGAGGGAGGAGGGAGAGAGGGAGGCGAGGGAGGGAGGGAGGAGTCATGTGCCATATATATATCGGGTAAAACATTTTGTAGAAATATATAAGATGATACAATACAGCACGATATGGGTGCACGATATAGAGATATTGACCTCTGATATAATGTGAAAAGGAAATCAGAAAAAACCATGCAAATGTGAACGTAACGTAGAGGGGGTGTAGAAGAGACAGAGAAGTTTAGAACTTTCGTAGATGAAGGGGAGGAAGCAACAGAAAGAAGTAAAGGTAGAGGTAGAGGGATGAGAAAAATGCGGGCTAAACCTGTAAAATCTAACTCACCGAGTTCTGACTTTTCGATTACTTGGTCCAACATTGTGTGGCTTTTACGCAGAATATTGTACTTATAAGTTAGAACAATCAGTTCTTCCTACTTAGAAGTTAATTCTCGATCTGCAATAAGAGACCAACTTTCAAGGTGGAATACAAATATGTACAGCAGAAATGCACGCGTTAAACAATAATTATGATCGTTGAATAATTTCACAAAATCTTACAGTTTAGTCCAGGTGCATAATGAATAGTACGAAATTAAAAGAGACAGGACGCCTGCACTATCATTTCCATAATATATGCACTGCTCATAGGAGACGGGTTTATTCATTTAGTAAGAACTAACTATAAGATCCTCACTCACACAATACATATACAGTGATACACCGCATTACGATAATGTGGGTTGCGTAAATATGTCCATATGTAATTTTCAAATGATGACAACCAAACTCGCGATACCAAACGATAATTAGCTCTTGTGTAGTATTTTGGCTGAAATAAATAAGGATTTCTATCAAAAATCTGGGATGTTAAATCCCCTTCAATAAAATGAATGCACTTTTACCAAATCCTAATATAAATCACATGATATATTTAATACATATATACAGCCAGCTGACAATATGACAGACAGAAAAGTTATTTTGACAGAAAAACTCTCCATAGGAATTGGTATCTCAAACTATATAATGGAAGGCAATAAATTTCGCGTTACGAACGTCTTTCGGGAATGCATTACTTACGTAACGCGATGTATGACTGTATACGCTGTAAATGATGGCATTGCTTGCGGGATGTCTTGCTGTAACAAAGTAACGTGCTCTATATATATTGTCCTTTTTTTCTGCATGATACACATCGGAAGCATTTCATCAACAATGTCGCCATCATTTCGAGGTGAGACGTTTAAATTACTAGAGGCGGCTGCAGAAGCAATAGTAAGCACAGTACCGTGCATGTACAGCAAAATGCAGTACCTGACATCTCACGACCCCGGCTCTCAAAACTAATTACTTCTAGAAAATCCATCCATTTTCACCTCATAAGGAGAAACGACAATAGACGACATTTGATTCTCACTGAATTATCGCAGGGCGGCAGGGAAGATATCTTAGGGGTGGTAGAAAACGAAGGAGGTTTAGCAAGCCACAGAAGAGGCAGGCAAAGGGGAGTGGATTCCTAATTATAAACACAAGTCTACTTTCTTGCATTTAGAGTTCGGCAAACGTTTGCGTGTAATAAAAAACACGCACTCAACCTCACTCACACACACACACACACACACATGCACACATACACACACACGCGCACGCGCACGCGCACGCGCACGCGCACGCGCACACGCACACGCACACGCACACGCACACGCACACGCACACGCGCGCGCGCGCGCGCAAGAAGAAGAAGAACAAGTGTAGGAATAAATAGACATGGGGCAGAAGGTTGTAGGAATTCAGGGAGATAGGCAGAAGTAGGGGAAGGTTGGGAAGGGTCGAGGGAGGAACGGATAGAGGAAGATGGAGAAATGGCAGGGGAAGGAAAAATGGTGAAGTCTTTGGAGAGGGAGAGGAGATGGAAGATAGGGAGAGATATGAAGAGTGATGGGTAGAGGGGGAGGAAAAGAGCGAGGGAGGGAGATGTGATAAAACAAAGCGCAGATTTATCAATTGAATAAATGCTAAAGCTAAAATCCACATATGAAACCATCGTGACAGTTACATAGTTTATCTACAGCATTTCGCTTTTAATTTCAGACAAAAGATGAATTAAAAAGCTTTATCAACATTATCAACGAGCGTTTATTAAAGAGATACGAGTCATCAATTTCATATTTTCTGTAAGAAACTCAACAAAGCCAAACATGAGTCCGATCCAACCATTAGTGGAAATTACTCTGCAACAATTAACAATCCCCAGCGGGCTTCACGTTCACTGTGTCACTCTAAGTTCACCGTCTAGACATTTGACCAAGAGCGTATTAAGAAGGAACCTTCTTTATACGCCCTTGATTTGACGTATAATAGCTTCCTATAATAGCCCGTCTGCTCGGAATTGTCACCATGGTGATAAGTATAACAGCTACACTAAACACCTAACAGCTCATCCGCGGTATCGTGTTGCTTTTAAAACCTGCTAACACTAATTACATCTAGTGATACCGTTTAGTCTGAACTATCAAGAACCTACATTAGACGACATTTCACTCCCATAAATACGCTTTTTGATTTCCCCCACTTTCCGTGGGGTGCACTGAAAGTTCAGCAGGCGTCTCCGCATAACATGTAACGATAGCCATGTTCAGACAGTAGTAGCTTTTAGAATAGAATCCTTTCATGATCGATGTTCACCGGGTTATTCAACGGTCACGGTGAAATAGAAAACCACCATTAGAAATTTCTTACAACACTACCTTAACGAGGTGTAGCCTTTCTTTTCATTGAAAATCCATATTGCATAGTGCAGGTTCAATTAAACGCTCAAAACTATTCTCGATGAAGACGGCAATTGATGATTACGTGGTGGCTGTTTAAATTGATACTGGAGACAACGAGCTGTCTTCTATTATATATATAAATGACAAATTTCAATACAGTAAAAACCCGCGAGTGAGAACCTAGTTTTTAAGAACCTGTTAGGCTAAAATTTTCCAGTTATACTCCCTCTATACAAGAACCTGTTTAGCCTAAAATTTGAAACAGGTTCTTATTTTCTAAAATCTATATAAAAAGATGTGTAGGCCTACACTTGGGCAAATAAGATAGATCAACATTTTGGATCCTTTTTTTGGCTAACGCTCCATTAGGAGTGTTCCCAACTTTGATATCATTAATGATTAATGATTAATGATTAAAGTAACTACGTCACGAATTTTCTATGGTAAAATTTGGAATATTTTTGTTGCCATTTTTTTACATTAAAAGTAAAAACTAACGGGACTAAACGTATCGTCAAAATTCTTACCTGATAAGATTGTTTCTCAACTAGCTAAAAATCTAAAAAACCTGGACGATTTGATATTAGTGTTCATAACATTAATTGCTTGCTATGGGCTATGTATGAGTCACGAGTGTATGTTTACATCGAACAATATAGTAAAATAAGAGGTATAGTGCAGCAATTTAACCATAAAAAGTGAACAAAATCACAAATTATTTCGTGAAAAAGAAATTTTTTTTTTTACCATTTACGGTGACGTAATCACTTTAATGATTAATAATCTTAACCCTAACCTAAACCCTAACCCTAACCCTAACCTAAATGACATTAAACCACAAACTAATATATGACCATGACCATATATATATCTAATGGCATTAATGACATTAAAGTTGGAAACACTCCTAATGGAGTATCACCACCTTTTTTGGAGACACAGGTGCCTTATCACTCCAATTTAATACACTGTAAATGCCAATGTTAAAAATCAAATAGAATTGTTATTGTTGCAATTACACATAAATACTGTATATATATTGTTTATATCTCCATGGATACACATCAGCATATGGAAGAGTCTGTAGAATGATGAACATTCGAACCAGGGGAACCATACCGTATGAAAAACATTTGGGAATTTTCTTTAGAAAATAAGAACCTATTTAAGAACCTAAATAGCCTCAATTTGTGCTAAGTACCATTTATGTAAGAACCTGTTTAGGCTAACTTGGGAAAATTCAGGTTCTTACTCGCTGGTTTTTACTGTAGGCCTATATATCGCGTTATATTCGTAAATGTTAGTGCTACGTGTTGTAAACTGTGAACTCAATTAAATGCACGCACCTATATACGATGTGCCCCGAGTTACGTGTTTTGAACGGTAAGTTCGATTATTAAATGTGCTTAGCCACGATGTTACTTTCTGCATGTTACTTGAGCGGTAAACAGGTTGATCTGGTGAAGGCTTCCACGATTATATTCCGCATTTCGCATCAATGGCCGCGTCTACATTCCGCAATATATGGAGAATTACCTGGCAGCTCGGTTTATTAGATTGAGTAGAGAAAGCACATGGTATGCACACCCAAGGGAAATTCATACAATAATTGACATCACATGTACTTGCTACTTATGTTTTAGGAATAACGTTCTTTTTTAGTTATAGTAGGTAGCATTCAAAGAGTAGAAGTAATTATTGTTCGAAGAATTCGGGGCAGGAAATCTATACTCGGTTGCTGGCGTCATATCGGTTGAATGACATAGACTAACAATTATGTAAGCACGAACAATTTGCATAAAAGAAGTATACAGAGATGTTGTTTCTATGTCAAGACACGAACTTTAAACGTGCGCCGTCACAAACATAATGTGGATATAATTCAGAATGAAAAGGACCCGATACATTTTTAGACTTGGGAAATTGATGGATCTGATTTTTTACATTTTCATTTGCCCATATACTCTTTTTCCATCCTTCTTCGTCTTCTCCTCCTCCTCCTCCTCCTCTTCCTGCCTCTCCGGCCCTCCTCCTCCTCCTCCTCCTCTTCCTCTCCTTCCTCCTCCTCACTCCTCCTCCCTCCTTGCTTCCTCCTCCTCCTCCTCCTTGGCCTCCTGCTCCTCCTCCTCCTCCTCCTGCCTCCCCTTCCTCCTCCTTCTCCTCCTCCTCCTCCTCTTCCTCCTCCTCCTCCTCCTTCCTCTCCTCCTCTCTCCTCCTCCTCCTCCTTCTCCTCCTCCTCCTCCTCCTCCTTCTCCTCCTCCTCCTCCTCCTCCTGCTTCTTCCTCCCCCTCCTCCTCTTCCGCCACAATCCTTCTACTCCCTCTTCAGTCTTCACCCTCTCGTTCTCTTCGTGCACTGGTCAGGTGTGCACTCGTCAATTACGCTGAGAGGGTCTATGTCCCCCAGGGTACTGCCGGAACGCTACAGGAACGTACGCGTCCGGATATACCGGAACGTACCTGGCACTATCTAATATGCCGGACCGTACTCGCCTACTCACTAACGAGTCTAGGGAGTCGCCTACGCCTACTCCCCAACCCTAACCCTAACCCTAACCCTAACCATATCAAATAGTTACCAGGGTACGTTCCGGTATAACGGACCGGACCCAGGGTACGTTCCGGCAGTACCCTGGGGGACATAGACCCTATGAGCGTCAATTACAACCAGTGTTGTGACCACAGAAAAAAAACATTAGAAGCTCGCGTTTGTCACACTCAGCCTCAATCCATTACATATTCCGTAATACACGGATGTACGGTAGAGGTAACGGTGCGCAGATATAATAGTCAGTGGCTACTCGCTCGTCTGATTAATAAAGAAACAGAGCAATATTATTATTATGCTCTTGTTATTATATATTCAATCCGAACTGTACCACCTGCAGTGCACGTATATGTACAGACATGAGCGAATAACGTTAATAATATGCTTGGCCGTGTGCCACCGATAACTGACAGAAAGACCTAGAATCCGGCAGAATAAAATCGATGGCTATATAGCCCAGCATATGCGTCTTGTTTTATTACTATTGTCAGGAGCGTATTAAGAAGGTGGCTTCTTTATACGCTCTTGCTAGTATGCATCTATAGAGGTAGTTGTAGGATTAAGACCTATATAGCGCAACAAGCTCGATCAAGCCGTACAAATTACACATATAGAAATCAATGCACGCAAACCTAAATAAACGCCTTCTCAAGGAATACCTGCGAGCACATCGAGTGATTGCTGATAGTGGCGAACGAACTGATTATGATCCTATTGCTGACTATATAGTCTGCACATAGGGATCGCTATCAAAGGGAAAGCATCTCCCGCAAAGAGTTCAACGGCCTTGAAATCAGCTCCCACATACGACGGCTGCAGACAAGTTCACCGAATGTTGACACACATTTCTGACCTAATTTCCCCGGAGCGCTGTCGTCATCGACCGCGAGTGGATATCATGTGCCCTTTCCAAGGAAAACACTATCGCCATGTTGCAGCGGGAACTATACAACGTGTCGAAAACGCAAGTGCGAAAAATTACTTACTGCGAGAAACAAATGCAAAGATTATTACGTTGTCATTGTTAGTATGAGATCTGTTACATTATTCTTGCGAAATTTTCCTTGTATCGGATGCCGTTTTATTTTCCATGCATGTAAATATTCATTACCTGGCGTATATATATAATCAGTTCGATTCATGTTTATTTTATATCATATTATTAAAAATCGGATTAAATTATACCATGAATCGTATCGCCTGCAAAGGTAAGAATGGAAATCATACAAAAACTACACCGATTGTAACTGCATTATGCATCCACCTTCAAAGTGTATTAATTAGAATCGCCTTTAGTTGGATGCCGTAACGTTCGAAATTATAAATTTGGCGAAGTGTAGCTATATGGCAAATGACGTGATTGCAATTGACGTGAGGAAACGATATATATATATATATATATATATATATATGGTGGAATAATTAAAACGAACACGTAGTTTTACGACTTTTTAATGTTGTAGCTATAATAGCCAATGGCGAAATAATGGTAGCATTTATCTAACTTTTCTGTGATCTTAATTTAAAAAAGAGAATATACACTATTTAAACAAAATTATGAGATTTTGTTTCGTCTTATAGCCAAATTATTGCCTTATACCCATATTTTGCCGTTCGATTCGATGCAAACGAATATTCGTGACTCAACGCATTTTTCAGTATTGACGCGTACCAAAATTGCAAATCGCTTGATACTGTTTTAGATTTATATAACTACTCCAAATACGCTTTCCTCCTGTGAGTGTTTTTAATATTTAGTTTGCAAACAACTCTTCTCTTCTTCTGAATTTACTTAAAATTAAAAATTAAAAATATATAATTTATAGTACTGTGTCGTTTTATATGCCTACTGTGTTACTGTACTACAACAGTATTGTAAATTGCATGTACTTTATTTGGTTTAAAACTGTAATATAAAAGGCTAAACACCCTTAATGTATTTACAACACTCTTTTTGCTCATCTCCTAAACCCAGTAGATTGGGAGGTGTTGAATCCTCGAGAGTGTATAATGAGTCCATGCGGGTCGTAGACTTCTCCCGTTGAAAAATACGATCAACGAATTATTGTACAGTGACGACACCTACAGGAACAGGCCTGCGTTAAACAATACGCCGGATCATAGCTCCTATCCGGATATATTCCAAATGTCAATTTATTTTCTCCGAAAGGTGGCGCTCGTGTTCATGCGCGCTCAAGAAAATATCCAAATCCGAGATCGCTATGTCCATGCCTCTATTATCACCTATTATTTCTTCCATAAGGTATCCGAGCTCAGCTTTAACTATATAAGTTTAATCAGATAAGGCACATTATATCTATTAAGCCGAGATAAATCAAACAATAAGTAAATGTGAACTTTCTACGTATATATGCACGATTTCTGTCACACAACCCGTGAATATCTAATCTCTAGGCTCTAATATCTATCTCTAGGCTAATATAATGATTAGGTATTTTCATATCAAACGACTAGCGAATATGTTCCCTCTACTATAATGGTGTGATTTCAACCACATTGAGCGCGTTATAATTATGTAAACGATAGTTAGATTTTTTTTTATGTCCCACAAACTGTGAGTATGTATGTTATCAGGAGTAAGATAATATATAGGAACCTAATTAATATAGGATCCTATATTATCTTACTCCTGATGTTATCTGGTCTTTAATTATATATTTTCTAAATAAACGTGGTAGACATTTTTTCGTATGGCACGACACGCGAATGTCTGATTTAATCTGTAATTTCAACGCAGATCGGCGACCTATATTAAATCCTGAACGCCGCATTACGACATTAACTCCAATATGCTAAAGTATTTAGAAGCGGTGCGCCTTTTTATTTTATTATTTTATCACTGCAGTTAAACTTTTGTACGGACCCTTGTTGTCAATGATTGAATATTGCTTTCACGTATGGGCTATATTTCGCAATTTACACATTAATTAGTTCCACATTTTATTCAAACGTCTATGCATATTTTGAATAGAGTCTCAAAAACATCTTTAGAATAGAGTACACTGCTAACATCATAAATAATAATAATAATAATAATTATAATAATAAAGGTCCTGGGTAGACTTTACACTGCATCCGGTTGTGGAGTTTCAAGAATGAGCTTACTCTTTGCCACAACTACCTCCATGTCACCCCTGAGCGTACGTACCAAGGTGTAGTATTTGTTAGCTCCCCCGAGACCTTGAAGTATCGGGTTGGCGTCTGGCGGGGCAAGTCTGTATCATAGGTAAGAGGGACTCTTTAGCCTTGGTCGGTAACCCCCCCTGGAGATGGTGTCTTGATAAAAAATACCGCTCTCTGGACTCTGGAGGAGCTCCCGATAACTGCGTCATTATGGGCCACCGACGTATGGACGTGCCATGATGTCCAGGAAATCTTTCGCCAACTATGGGTTAAATAGTAAATATCATTCAATGATAGATAAGCCAATACGGAAGTCATACCGCATCGCTCGTCGCGCTAGTCAACAAGAAGCGCGTCCCTCCGTGATAGCCAACAATTGGTTATTGAGTCGGCAAACGTTAACAGCCAAGCTTCCAATAGCAACCAGACCGAGGTCCGATCTCAAGTTGGCCTAACTGAAGCAGCACCAACACCGCTAGCACAGTGCACCAACCCAGAAATAACCAACAGAAAAACAAGAAACCACTGGGCGAAGGATCAATACAATGATGTCATGTGGTTCTATTATTTGGCCCAAGAGAACAACATTGACGGCGGGGTAGTAAAAGACACATACACGGTCTGGCGTGGCAGGAATCCAAACATCTTTCCAGCCACCGATACAAATACTTATGCTAACACCAGGAGGTGGATTATAAAGAACGAGAAGCTCACCAACACTGAGATTGAGCCGATAGTTGTAGATGTCCGTAAGCAAAATAATACATTGCAATCAACACCTATCCCCTCTGAACAACCTGAAGACTTACAACCCCAGGACCCAGAGGCTGAACCAACACTACAGCATACGGATACTTATAAAGTTGAATTAGTAATGGATATGGAAAATCAAATCTCTACCAAGCTGCTTAAAATTCAGGCAATCCAGCTGGATCAACGCATAAGCCTGAAAAAGGTCCGACTCAACAAGACGATACGCAACTATATTCAAGCTGCAATTTAGGCCCTCACTAATATCATCAAAGATTAATAATTAATGTACGTAATTACTGCTGTTATTGCTGGAGAGACAAAAGAATGAGTCATGACGCCTACAGAGGAACCAGCATCGAAGAAGAAGAAAGTTAGGACCAAAATCAAAATCAAATTAGTCACATAATCAACTATTCAAATAATAGCCCTAAGTGGTTGATATCAGGAATCACATTCTCTCTTTCAAAAAAGCAAGGACACAAAAGAACCAAAGAACTATCGACCAATCCCTTGCCTGCTTACCACCTACAAGATTCTCACTGCTGCTATCACCAATCGCCTCTACAATCACTTACAGAAGCGCAGCATCCTCCCAGATGAGCGGAATGGCTGTCGAACAGAGTCCATATTGTGCAAAGACTAACTACTCATCAGTAACATGATTGTGAGCATGGCAACAAAGCTTTAGTTTAGAGGAACCTAAGAATGGTGTGAATTTATTATATAAAAGCCTTTGACAGTAACCACATTCCTGGATTCTTGCAGCCATGAAAATCTAACGTGTGTTCCCAACCATCATTCAGTTTATGGAAGCAACAATGAAGGAATGGAAGACTGAAATCGGCCTCTTCTCTCAAGGAGGCTGCGTCAAGACATTTCAATCAAGAGAGGAATCTTTCAGGGTGACTCGCTCACTGCCCTGCTATTCCGCTTAGCACTAACACCGCTTATCACTTGCAGTCGATAAACACAACACCATCAGTCACCTGCTCTACATGGATGATCTTAAACTGATCGCCAAGAATGAATAAGATCGAGAGCAGGCCTTGGTAACAGTGAAATCATTCAGTAATGACATCAACATGGAGTTTAGCTTGGACGAGTGCGCAACCGCAATCTTAAAAGGTGGTAAACTAGTGAAAAGTCGAAATATATCCAGCTTGATAACAAAACAGTGCTCCAAGAAGTCTGAACCACGACGATACCTCGATGACGTGACGGACGAAAGTGATGGTATTCAGCATGCGAAGGTAACGGAGAACATTACTGCCGGTGGTGGTCGGAGCCATTAGCTCTATAAAGAATGGTAGTGAGAAGAACTTTAAGGGACTCCCTGGCCACACACTGCACGAGAAGTGCAAAAAAATTGCATTACTAGGAACAGCACACATCCTGTGGAAAATTCTGGATTGAATCCCTATGTACCAGGTTGGTACACGGCCAACCAAGAAGCCACCGCCTATTGCCGTGATCCACTTTGGAAACAACAACAATAATAACTAGAGCACTCGGAGAGCACAGACCTCCGCCAAGGCAGCTCAATTCTCTCACTGTGAAAAATTTAATTAATTAATTAATTAATTAAATATATAATTGGATCCGGATCACCACCAAAATGTAATCAATTCTAAGTTACCCCATTTCTGACCTATCCTGAAAATTTAATTAATTAATTAATTAATTGGATCCGGATCACCACCAAAATGTAATGTTACCCCATTTCTGACCCATCCTGAAAATTTAATTAATTAATTGGATCCGGATCACCACCAAAATGTAATGTTACCCCATTTCTGACCTATCCTAAAAATTTAATTAATTAATTGGATCCGGATCACCACCAAAATCTCATCAATTCTAAGTTAGGCGATTTCTGACTTATCCTAAAAATTTTATGACAATCCGTCCATAACGTTTTCAGTTAGGCTATACACGCACACACCAACAAACACACGCCGGTGAAAACATAACCTCCTGCCAATCCCTTGGCGGAAGTAATAATAATAATAATAATAATAATAATAATAATAATTATAATGATAATATCAATATGATAGAATATGAATAATACTGATATGATCGAGCATCACCATGCACACGATCACGCACACACACGCACACACACGCACACACACGCACACACACGCACACACACGCGCGCACACACACACACACACACGCGCAGTCACACGCGCAGTCACACAGACAGACCGACCGACAGACAGACAAACACCCCACATACACACACACACACACACACACACACACACACACACACACACACACACACACACACACACACACACACGCACGCACGCACGCACTACGCACGCACGCACGCACGCACGCACGCACGCACACCCACACACACACACACATACACACAGTCAGACATCACACGCGATTGGTGGGTTGGAAGATAAATAATATATATTCGTTATTTATTATTTCAATAATACATAAACAATATCTAGAATTGATCGCAATCTTGTCTTTTTTTACTTGTCAGTAAAGACAACGACAATAAATTATAAATTTTCTATGAGTTTCCACAGAAGCCCACGAATATCGCTAGCGTTACATTGCAACGATAAATTCAGTTGTATTATAATTGTTCACAAATAAAAGGTTTTGGTGCTGAACTAGGTCGCCTGACGGTAGCAATATGTCTGTTGTATTTAATTAAAATGTTTATTTTATTTAAAATTAGAAGAGCGGTAAGTCGAGGGCCTGTACTCCGGGCATGATTAGAAGCAAAGGTAAACCCCGGTGTTCCTGATAAGCATGCAATGCGTCAGGTAGACTAAAGCATAGAGAGTAGACAGCATAGAGGTGCATGTGCACTAAAGTCACATAAAGTCAGGGTATGTCATGTGGCGAGACCACAATGATCGCGCTTATGTGGGCAGGTAGCACTCACCATGTCATGTTATTTATCAATATATGCCCGTGCTTTATAATTAACCCTCAGGAACGACTGGAAACCATACTTCCCACCCCTTGTTTATTGATTATAGAGTGACGCCAACGATTTGCCAACTAGTTGTGCAGGGAGTGAGCGGTCGTGATTGTGCGCGAGTCTAGATATTGATCAGTCTGCTTGTGATTTGGGCTGACCTGGATTGTGTTCAATAGCAGTAGGCGCACACTCTGACTCCTGGCGGACGCTGCGGAGCTCCTGTGGGAAGATGCTCACGAAATCGCTCACTGAAACCAGATCACCAATGACGAAGGTGAGTACGATTTCCACGTAGTCTTAATCGCGCCACGGCTAAATGTTGTGATCACCGAGCGCGCCATCTTGCATTTCGTCTCCAGGCCAAAAGCAACCGAGACTCGGCAACAGCCTGTGATCGTCACGCCGACAAACCGTCGCCTTTCAGGAAGAAAAATGAGTGTTTGAGCAATAAGCGATGAGGCACGGTTGGCTGGATTTATAATGCTTTTCGTGCATACATGCATGAGGGCGCGTGTCAGTAGGTGATGCTGGTGTAACCATGCTGGTGTATTGGGGAAATGATAATAGCGGATATCATTACAAACCGACAGCCGGGCAGGTACACACTGGGTTGTGAATTTGCCGTAACGTGTAGCAGCAGATGGCGGAGAAGTCTAGTCACATTTCGATCGAAGGTAAGCCTATAGTTCGCAAACTCATGCACTACAATTAAATCAGTCGGGTCTCCTCATGGCGGCTATACGAGTTTCTCAGCGGTCTACCTTGTGATCTAGATTTCTCACGGTGGATAAAGATGGACCTCGCGCCTTAAACTCACTGTGTCAATGCCGCAGCTGTTGTACAGCGTGGATGCCGTTTAGTAGAAGTTTATTTTAAAACAAAGCTTGTAATATTATTCTTCGTCAATCAAGATGATGCGATAGAACAATGAGTAAAAACCACGGCAGTTGGTCGGCAAGTAAAAACGCGTGAATAATGAAATGACGTGCGTGCACAGCACGTCGATGTCAACGTTCTTTTTTCTCAATGTATACCAGTGTTCTAACACAGATTCTGTGGGCAGTGGAGGTTCCGACTTCAAATCTCCATACCGCAGGGTCTTACTGGCTCGAGTATGTTCAATAGTGAAGCGTTAGTTTCTCTACGCAGGCGATGCCTACACGGTATTACTACACAACCCCTTAGCGTATCTGTTCTAGGGAATCATACTGGGATCATCTTACTGGCGCAGATGGGGTCGTTGTCGTATCCGGTACTACAGATATGTACCCGAGGTAGTTTTAGGTTGTTTAGTATTATGTTTATATTTTTATATGAGGTGAGGTATGTTTAGGGTTAGGGTTAGGGTTAGAGTTAGGGTTAGGGTTAGGGTTACGCACGCACGCACACACATTACGCACCACACACACACACACACACACACACACCACACATGCACAGACAGACAGACACACACACACACACACACGCACGCACGCACGCACGCGACGCGCGCGCATCCCCCTCCCCCCACACACACACAAACACACACACACACACACACACACAGCACAAACACACACACACAACCACACACACACACACAGCACACACACACACTTATTGGATAGAAATTACGCGCCCAATAATAAGCAACCGATGTACTCTTCTCAGCATTCAGAGAGAGAGAAGATAGGGAAGAGAGGGAGAGAAAGTAGGGAAGGGCAGAGAGGGCGGGAAAGAAAGGAGGGCGAGAGTGCAGCGGAGAAAGGGAGAGAGATAAAGCGGGAGGAGAGAGAGGAGAAGAGGGAGAGAGAGGCAATGGAGAGGGTGAGATGTGGGCAGATAGAACAAGAAAGCAGAGCCATGCAAGTTGAGGTTGGAGCAGGAGAGGAAGAGAGAGAGAGAGCGAGAGAGGCGAAAGATAGAGACGAGAGAGAGGAGAGAGGGGAGGGATGGGGGGAGGCGAAGGAGATTGTACCCTAAATAAATAACCCAATGTCAAGGTTCAGCAGGAGTTCTATGTGGAAAGGCAAGCAGAGAGAAAGGAATACTTGAAGGACGCCCTGAGCAGAGAGTTGTGTTGTTTTGTAGGCGTGAACTGTGGACAAGATAAAGAATACGGTGTGAAATGAAGGGTTAAAGCGCGAGGCGCGAGCGTCATGCCAAGATCATCGCGAACGTCGCAAGAGAAGGAGAGAGAGCCAGGTTGCGAACTGGCAAGAGCCCTTAGAGAGAGAGGGAGGACTGGAAGAGCTTAGAGAGAGAGAGAGCACGAGAGAGAAGTCCACAGACGAAGAGAGAGAGAGAGGAGCGGCGAGGCGATAGCAGGAGGAGAGAGCGGTGAAAAAAGAGAGAGAGAGATTGAAAGAAGCGAGCGAAGCAGGACAGATAGACAAAAACAGGCAGAGCTGGATACAGCAGCGAAGGAGAGAGGGAGAGAAAGAGAGGAAAAGCAGAGCGCGCCCCGACAGAGAGAGAAGGAGAGAGATGAGAGAGCAGAGAGGGAGAGAGAGAGAGAGCGAGAGAGAGATCGAAGAGAGGGAGAAGAGAGAGAGAGAGAGAAGGGAGATACGAAGACAAATGACAGGAGAGGAGGAGGAGAGCAGAGGAGAGATGAAGAGAGAGGAAGAGGAGAGGCAGAGGAAGGAAAGAGGGCAGTAAGAGGAAAGAACGAAAATGAGAAAGAGAGACAGAGAGAGAGAGAGAGAGAGACGAGCAGAGAAAGAGACGAAA
>NW_014577088.1:514987-518203 GCF_000485595.1 Priapulus caudatus
TTTAGGTTGTGTTGTTAGTGTGTTAGGACGTGGGTAGGGGTTAGCGGACAGACTTCTGTACTGGTTACAACAATATCTGGTACACTTTGTGGTATACATATTATGTACTCGGGGTACATATCTGTAGTAACCCTCGATACGACAACGGACCCTTGACGGCCCTTACTGCAGCGTAATTCTGAAAGCCTTCACTTGAGCTCACTGGAGTCACTGGAAGTGTAATTCACTTCCCCATTGGTATCCGGTTCCTGCTTTCTAGTGCCACTTTAAGTGGACCTTTGCGTGGCGGTTAAAACAGGATATAGAATGCTTTGCTAAATGCCAATTCGGCTTATTTTCACCTAAGTCTGATGTTTCGCGCATAAGTTGCCGTATAAACGCGTGTTAATTAAATCATTTCAATAATGCTTCAAACGATCATTCTAGGACTGGATGAACAATATGGAACTTGTGACCAAGAGCCCGCGCGCATGAATTGCCTTCCTCTCTGATTAAACCACCACCACACGCCCACACACGCACGGCACGCACGCACGCACGCACCGGCGCGCACGGCACGCACAAGCACCATTACGCACACCACACACACACACCACACACACCCCCAACACCACACATGCACAGACGAGAACAGACCACACAACCACAACACACACCCACGGCGACGCACGGGCACGCACGCACGGCGGCGGGCGCATCCCCCCCCCCCCACACACAACACAACACAAACGCACACCTACACCCAAGCCATCACACCAGCAAGATACCACACACACCTCAACACACACACCACACAAAGCACACACAACACCGACAAACACACATTTTTGGATAGAAAATAAAAAAACGGCCGAAGTATTAAGAAACCGGATGGTTATCTCTCAGGCATTCAGGAGAGAGAGAAGATAGGGAAGGGAGAGGGAAGAGAAAGTTAGGGGAAGAAGAGAGGGCGGGAAAGAGAGAGGGGCGATGAAGGAGCGGAGAGAGACCAAAGGGACGAGAGAAAGGGCAGGACGGAGAGAGCGAGGAGAGAGCGGGAGAAGAGGAGAGGAGGCGGGGGAAGGCCCCAGATTGAGACAGAAAGCAAGAGCGATGGCAGTGAGGGTTGCCAGGGAGAGAAGAGAGAGAGAGAGCGAGAGAGGGAAAAGAATTCCGGAGAGAGAGAGAGAGAGAGAGAGAGCAGGAACGAGAGAGCAGGAACGAGAGAGAAAGATAAAAAAGCGAGAGCAGGGTTGATACCTTATACTACTTACTATTATAATACTTATTACTACTTACACCGCAAAAAGAGTATATGAAAATATTTGCGTTTCTCAACATACAAAACGAACTAATGAGTACATAGGTAATGATGTCGTTGTTGGCGTATAATTTTCTGGAACATAACTCTCGCTAAATGCTCTGTACCCTCTGCAGTATTCAGTAGTTGCTCGTGTAATCGGGTCTCGCATTTGGCAAGCCAAAATAAATCGTCACTGCAATTGCGTATATTATATTGTACGCTGCAACAGAAAAACGAGGTTTTGCCTCCGCACAAAACCAATCATTACATCATATAGATCCCGACGAATAGTTAACTATTTACATTCAACGGTTTATACGTAGATATGTAGATATAGCACTAAGCACATGTTGCGCTATTGTTAGCCGCAAATGGATCGGCAGGGAAACGTGAACTGATCGATAATTCACTCGACTTATGACATTTATCAGATTATACCTAATATTAATTCTTGAAATATGTGAAGGTCAAGTTAACATGAGCGATAATATGAATGGGGGGAGGGGGTGTCATAGCACAAATTAGTATAAATTTTGCGCAATGAATCAGATGCGCATGATGCATAGGATATAAGTTGATTGACACACAGCTTGGTTATTGTCGTGGTTGGTGAATTATCTAAGACACGGACGGTCACGGACAGTAATCCATGACTAGATGCCATGGAAAATAACTGCTACCCAGACTCATCAAGTTAATACTGACTATAGTGCGCAGTGTTTATTACGGTTGGTTATCTGTGCGTACGGTAAAACACAACTGTTCCACAGGGTATGATTTCACCACTGCGCAGGTCTACTGCACAGTCATACCTGATGTCCGGCTTGATAAACAAGAATGAAACAAACAGCGAGGCATTGGCCTGGCTGGCCAGCCTGGATTAGCAAGTTGCCTGGCCTGTATTTAATAATTTTTAAATGACGTCAATCATTCGACAAATTAACAAGAATCATTTCCCAACCGCGAAGATCAAAATGATCAAGGACACCAACCTTCGGAAGTTTCGTCCTTTCAAGATATTTTGTGTTTAAACATTCTCATTATCTGCTCTTTCTTCTCATGTACTTGGCTCACAAGGCAATGTATACGCACGTGAATAAGACACTTGTGTTGATCCTCTGCATGGCCTTCATTGGCTGCAAGCCGAGACGACCAGAGAGTTCACATTAACGTCATTGCTGACGTAACGTCCACTGAACGTCAAGCCACCGGATAGAAGTTATAGGGTTGGCATACTCGCAAGCAGCAATTAATTATATCTTATGACGTTGGTGGCCACCATCAAACAATAACGCGAAGATAATAGATTAACCAATACCGGGTAAATGGGAAAAACCCTCATATGTGCACACTTATGCGTGCCATTATGTGAGTTTTATCGCGCAAGTTTCAGTACGTTGACCGCCGGTGGTATTTACAAAATTATTTAAATTAATTAAAACATAAATTGAAAACTCAAAACATTCCACTCAGTACGGAGTAAATAATT
Source organism: Priapulus caudatus (assembly GCF_000485595.1). Lineage (NCBI taxonomy): Eukaryota > Metazoa > Priapulida > Priapulimorpha > Priapulimorphida > Priapulidae > Priapulus > Priapulus caudatus. The sequence goes on from NW_014577088.1 coordinate 517,759, forward strand.
ACACAACAAGAAGAATAGCGGGCAGCGAGGGGAAACACAAACACAACCAGTCTTAAACTCGCTGAAAAGGATAATGTACATCGTTGTAAATCTGCCTTTGTGTGTGTTCGAAACAACACCTCCACTTTTGCGGATGGATTTACTCATCAGCTATATTACAACGCCAGCTTAGTTTAGTCCAGCACTTGTTCGATGTTTATATATTTATCTAATCTATACGTTTGTGGATGTGTATACGTTGGCGTGTCTGTCTTCTGTCTGTCTACCTATGCGTGTGCGTGCGTGCGTGCGCGCGTATGTATGTTTGTGTTAGAGAGAGAGAGAGAGAGAGAGAGAGAGAGAGAGAGAAGAAGAGAGAGAGAGAGAGAGAGAAGAGAGAGAAGAGAGAGAGAGAGAGAGAGAGAGAGAGAGAGAGAGAGAGAGAGAGAGAGAGAGAGAGAGAGAG
>NW_014577088.1:518995-521495 GCF_000485595.1 Priapulus caudatus
TTAACCAAACCGATATTCATTTAAGGGGCAAATTATCCATAATTATAAATGAAACATAATGTCGTTTATAAGAAGTACAATCCTTTTGCTTAAATTAATACAAAGAAACACCTCGGTCTGTACCCTGCTGGAAAGTGGTTGTGCGAAACTTATCAAATAGTGGCGCTTGAGTGCCCACCGTCGTTGTATTAAACTCTAGTCGTAGTTTTAACACGTTTTTCAAACATGTTTCTGAAATGGGATTAAACCATGAAACTTTTTATGTACGTAATTATAACCTAATTACTGAAAATAACCCTATAACCTAGAGTAAACTCTACGCCTTTAACATTGCGTTATTTATATTGCCTCACTGCGCATGCGTTTATTACCACGCTGGGCTCTGTATTTCACGCACTGACGGGCTGGTCATTGTCTCATGCACAGACGGGCTGGTGTCTGTGTCTCATGTACAGACGGGCTGGTGTCTGTGTCTCATGTACAGACGGGCTGGTGTCTGTGTCTCATGTACAGATGTACTTGTGTCAACAACAACAAATGAGGTGGTATAGACGGGGTGGGAACTGTTTGGCAGACAGTTGTATTCCTGAGATAAAACAGACGGTTCTCATGCATCTAAACTAAACCGAAAGCGTAGTTGTACATCATTATTGCAATCTACGCATTTGTCCAGCACGTTAAAGTCAAGCATAGCAAAATCACACGAACGATGGACCATTCATGGTATCAAGCGAGACACAACGCTAGCGCTAACATTCATAATCCTCCTCCCCCCCCCACCACCACCACCACATTGCTATCAATAAAAAATTCAAGCGGCACGCACAGATACCGATTTCTGGTCATGTGGCCTTCTACTGAAAAAATAAGTTGAATGCCACTACGCTACACAAATATTCTTACAAGTGCTGATGTACAGACGTGACAACTGGTCGTCATTGCAGAGCATATATACGCATTGAACCGTTAGTCTGATACCTCCTCTTCCTCTTAGCAAGTCACTTCCTCTTCCTATACATGTGGCACGCCTGCAGACATGGCTGTTTCCGTTGAACCGAACTGCACATATAACCAATACGGCACGCAAAAAACGTGTCCACGTGTCGTGATATCAGTTTTGGTAGTTTTGAGTTTGTTTCTAGCTTGTCGCTTGTCGTGATGCTTTGTGAATAGTGTGTCTTTTACTGCCACCGGTGGAGTATGGCGGGCCACGCTCGTTTGTATACTGCTAGGGATGGTTTGTAACAGACGGTGTGCGTTTGTGTTGCCAGTCATTATATATGCAAATGACGATATGATGATTTGCGATCGGCGACGTGAGTTTGTGTATACTACTGCATGGTAGTTTCCGATTGAGTGCGTGAGTTTGTGTCAGCTGATCATTCTGGATTGACAACTGAGATACGTGACTGACTGTAACAATTAGTGTTGTTGGTATCAGTCAAAACACAACGGTCTGTACACCTTGTTCATTGATGTTGTCTGTCGTCACTATATATATTGTCAAGAGCGTATAAAGAAATTGGTATGATAGCTATATCTAGCATCACAAACAGCCACCATCGAATATATAAAAATAACTACCATTGCTGGCAACGGAAGTATCGACTTTTTATTATCTTATATTATTAAAATAGATTAAACCATCTGCTTGGATTTAACCCGAATGATACCCGACTTCTGCTTGAATGGATGAGTCGGTTAGGAACGACGAGTAGTCAAGTTAGCACGATTGCCGTTTTTATAACTATCCGCGCAACGTACACTCACGATCTTTACGTTTTCTTGCACCGCGAGGCCTATTGAAATTAACTAGCTTTTATCGCTTCTAGCGCGAGAATTATGGTAGGTTTTATTCAAATGCACCTCAACCCCCCGAGCAGTTTGCAAACATTTAACACGTTTCACGTACGGGAAGATTCGGGTGCAATTACCGTTCCTACCAAGCGTCTATTATAGGGATATGGTTCGATCACTCTTACGCTCAGTATCACAGCTCACGATCTAATTTGCTTTCTCTGAAACCAAGACTTAATTGATTTGAACCAATTTAAACTTTGTTGTTTCTTAGCCATAGGTAGCTTAATTTCTCGTTGTTACGGGTAGAACGTTAATATCCTATCAGTTTGTTAAAAACGTATTACGTGGAAAGCTATAAATGAGCCCGTGGAACAGGCACGTTTTATAATAATTCTCTATCTATCGCCGGTAGATAATTAACATTACTTGTTTACAGTTCATGCACCTGCTTAGGTTGTGTTAATTGTTTACAACTGTATGTAGTATACCGATAAGCTCCGTGTAAGTTACCGGCAATAACCGATATAGTGTAGTAATTCAGCGCAACGTGAGGATTGGATGGTTATTACATAACAGTATTCATATACATATAACCCCACTGTGTGTGCGTGCTTGGGCATGCAAGTGCGCATGCGCGCGTAAATTTCCCCCCTATGCACGTCCGGCCCGCAGCGGGTTATTCAATGCCCGCAGCGGGTTA
>NW_014577088.1:523995-531495 GCF_000485595.1 Priapulus caudatus
CTTCCACCCGCCCGTCCGTCCGTATCTCTCTGCCCATCCATCCATCTACCCATAGATTTATCTCTCAAACATACATAAGAAAATACGAGAGGGAAAGCGTGAACGGGAGAGAGACTGGGGCATGCGTGTGTGAGTGGTAAACCAATTTGATCCAGTATATTATTTACGGTAAAACTTTTATCTAACAAAGGTTTCACAATACGTACGTAGTGTGTAGCTCGCGTATGAAGGAGAGATGCTTACGAGTATGGCAGGCGAGGTGGGACACAAATGGTAGGCCTATTTGTTGACAGTCACAAATTCGAATTAATGTCTATCAAATATTCTATTTAGTGACTATCATATATCCCATTTAGTGACAGTCATTAAATCAACCAATCAGATACAACTTATTTATTCTCAACCAATCATAGGCATGGAATTATGAACAAACACTAAACGATTTAATGATAGACACTAAATACCATTTGTGTCCCACCTCGCCTGCCATATTTAGTGACAGTCATTAAATCAGCTAATCATATACAACTTATTTTTTCTCAGCCAATCATAGGCATGGAATTATGGACAAACACTAAATAATTTAATGATAGACACTGAATACCATTTGTGTCCCACCTCGCCTGCCATATTTAGTGACAGTCATTAAATCAGCTAATCATATACAACTTATTTTTTCTCAGCCAATGATAGGCATGGAATTATGGACAAACACTAAATAATTTAATGATAGACACTGAATACCATTTGTGTCCCACCTCGCCTGCCATATACGAGAGCTGCTTGTGTTTACAATCTCTTGAACATTCCTGGAGTCGGTTACCACGTCAGCTATTACGACGTTACCACGTCTTACCCTGCGCGCAGCTATTACGTTATTACGGATTTTATCACTTCTCGAAAATGTGACACTCCTATTTTGAGTTTGTCCACTTACATCCGCAAGTAAAATGTGCTGTTAGTATGATGAGTCGCCCCCTCTCACTACTCTCACTCTCGCTGTCACTCTCACTTTCACTCCCCCGAAACTCTCTATTTGGCACGGGCGTTTTATCCAGCTATTTAATTCTTTCTCTTCATATTACTCTATACGTTCTCACTCCTTATTTCTGTCTGACGTCTGTCGGCATGTAGCAATACTACATGATGGCTAAGCCGGGCGTCTGGAGAGAGCATGTAAAGTACAGCGACAAAGTACGAGCATTAATGAGGATTTCCTGTTTCTCTACAGACTAGAGGGATGCAGATACAGGATGAGCAATCAATACACGTTGCCTAGTCGCGCGGTCAATTCAATGGCTCTCAAATTAATATCATCTTATTCGTTCTTGGGTAGACCGCCTTGCAAACTAATATCAAACTGCTCTGATTGTGTTCGTGGTCGAAGAGACGAGCCATATTTTACAGGGAGCTACTGAATGTACACAGCGTCAACTAACCGTCCATAATACGTTTATCATGCCCTTGGTAAAAGCGAACGGATGCACAGCGTCGTATTGGACTACCGTTATGTATATACTTATATAGACTCGTACTTATAGACCAACTCACTTGTGTATTTGTTTCATAACATTGTTACCATTGACTCGATGAATAATGATTGTGGTTCTGCGGCCTGTAGTATACTTATGATATTAATACTCTCAATAATAGAAGCAGCAATTGATCCACAGGTCGGATTGTGTCAACCACTCATCAACAGTGTTGTCGTTGTTGACGGCATTAATACTTACCACCGTCAGCGTCGTGTGCACAACTGTAATATCACTGCGTGACAGAGTACTAATCATAATTACATCGTCGTTTCTGCGGTCCAAGCAGTCAAATGCAATGTTTGTGTGTGTGTGTGTGTGTGTGTGTGTGTGTGTGTGTGTGTGTGTGTGTGTGTGTGTGTGTGTGTGTGGATGAGGGTGGGGGGGTGCTCAACCCTCTAGTTGAGAGCTGCTCTTCATTGTCATCATTTATGGACTTTAATAATTTTCTATAGTACTACTTTCACCCATCTCAGCGCGCAGCCAAGCCTATTGTTGTGTTTACTGACGACCATGCCCATCCGCCCATTGACTTTAATACGCATTGTCACAATTGACCATTGGCACATCGCCACCAATTGCCTTTTCCAATCGTCACCATTGACCATTACCATCGGCAAAATTGACTAGCAGAGTACAGGTTTAAGTATTGTTACCAGCAAGTAGTTGTAATTATTGATCAGTCTGAATTCATCTGTCCATCGGCCACTAAGTAACCATTGCCAATCACCCTTACTAAACCTATTGCCATCACTACTACAACGCATTGCCATCGCCAAATGATCATGCCATCGCCACTACAACCATTGCCATCAACCACCATTAACCATTGCTATCGCCCACTACTAACGATTCGCCATCACCGACTTACTAACATCTGGGCCATCGCACAATCGATCATTGCCATGGCGACTACTAACCATTGCCATCACCACTACTGAACCATTGGCCATCGCTACAATTGATCATTGCCTATCACCAACTAACTAATTCAATTGGGCTCATCGCCACCTACTAACGCATTGCATCGCCAACGAATTGGATCCACCGCATTACCACTATAACCATTGCCATCGCCACTACTATCCATTGCCATCACCACTGACTAAACAATAGCCATACGCCACAATTGATCATTGCCATCACCACAATTGTCATTGCCAATCGCCACTATTAACCATTGCCATCGCCACAATTGATCATTGCCATCACCACTACTAACCATTGCCATCGCCACTACTAACCATTGCCATCGCCACAATTGATCATTGCCATCGCCACTACTAACCATTGCCATCGCCACAATTGATCATTGCCATCACCACTACTAACCATTGCCATCGCCACAATTGATCATTGCCATCGCCACTACTAACCATTGCCATCACCACTACTAACCATTGCCATCGCCACAATTGATCATTGCCATCACCACTACTAACAATTGCTATCGCCACAATTGATCATTGCCATCACCACTACTAACCATTGCCATCACCACTACTAACCATTGTCATCGCCACTACTAACCATTGCGATCGCCACAATTGATCATTGCCATCGCCACAATTGATCATTGCCATCGCCACTACTAACCATTGCCATCGCCACTATTAACCATTGTTATCGCCACAATTGATCACCGCCATCGCCACCATTGACATCGAAGTAGAGGTTTAGGTGCACGGGAATGGACGTCGCATCGTTGCAGATATGAACGGAAAGCTGCTGGACGGCTCACAGTTTCCGGCCGTGCTGCTGCTCATGCACCAGTGGTTCGCGACGTCGGTGGTGCTAGCCGGTGAGTTCCACAAACTGTACAGCGAGGCGCTCAAGCACGCCAGCTGCGAGCCCGCCTGCCTGCACAAAGACAGCGACCCGCAGTGCGGCCGACAGCAATTCAAGATGAAGCTCTGTCACGCCGTCAGGTACGTAAACACGTGAACGCAGAGACGCGAGAAGCGGCAGAGGCGGTAAGCGCGCGAAGTTACAGCGAAATCATTGCATGTGGGTCACTGAATGGATCCCTCAAACGTGTCCCTCATAGATAGGTATCCGTTCTTTACACCACTGTACTATTTTTCGCCGTACTGTAACTGTATGGGTTTTTATGTATAACTGCCTTTCGAAGAATACGCCAATAATGTCCTTTGTAGACAGGTGGCCGTTCTATCGAGGTGTCTGGTAATGCAAGTTTGACCGTATATGGATAATAGACGATATTTTCTTCACCCTTACGTCATACTCACGAAGGTTTCCGCGCTTTAATTGCTTCACGTAGATGTTATAGTAATTACAATAACGTTCGTCTGTCGCGTACGTTTATTTGCTTCGTATCTGTAGCGCGATACCGGCCATGAACGTCAGCGCCATTATTCAGCCGGCACATTGCTTTGTGCGTCGTAGTGAAACCCCATCTCACCTAATACTATTATCCGTAGAAGAAGGCTTAATACCTATGGCCTTACTTATACTTATACTTATACTTATACTTATACTTATTAACGAATGGCCTTTGTCATAGTAAATAGACACGCATACAGTCTGCATACTCGACTTACTCATACAGATACTGGATCAGGAGATATCCTCACCACTTCGACCTTGATAGGCGGCTTGCCGAGGTTGTCAACAACCTGAGAAAACAGATTGAGTCTGAGCAGAACACTGAACTACTGCAATTGCTAGACTTATCCACGGTGTAAGTCTTCACTAAGCTGATGGCAAGAATGCGTACCTGTGGATGAGTATATTGAAGGGGGCAGGGTATAAGGGAAGTACATTTAAGGGGGTGAAAGAGGAGTCAGACTGAGGCAGACGTGGAGAGCTAAGATAATGAATCAGTCGCAGATGAATGGTGTGTGTGTATGTGTGCGTGCGTGCGTGCGTGCGTGCGTGCGTGCGTGTGTGTGTGTGGACAGAAGGCAAGAAGGTACACTTGAGAAAATGAGACTTGGCGAATTAGACAGATAGTAAACTGAGCAGAACGTGAGATCAGAATGAGGTATCGTGGTGGCAGATATCGTATCTGCTCCTATTAGTGCCTCCACATATATCGTACGTGATTCGCAGCGAGTGTCTACTTTGACATCGCAGGCCATCGTTTGACTGGATGAGAAACATGTCGGTGCGACACAACATGAGGAATCACCCCCGCAAGGTGTCACTGGTGTTCAACCACCTGGACGCTGCCGAGCTGGCCGACCACCTGTCCTACTTGGAGTATAAAGCCATCAGGCGCATATCTGTGAGTCTCTGCGTCACATAGGCAGTACACTACACAGCCCAATGAAAGTGATCAGGCATTATACTGGCCATTGAGCAGAAAGTGACGTCAGATAAATGACGTTCTAGTGGATGAGGTTCGTGTTGTATTACTCGATGGACTGTAAAAAGACAAGGCAATCCCATTGCGTTTTCTCCTTGCCGCCGAGAGACAGTAAGCTTACGCGCACATTGCGAAGACAATGAATGATTTTCAGCGCTTTAGCGATGCTTCTCTACCTAGAAGTTCTGTAGAATTTCATCGTAGCAATCATTCCTTATAGCGGCGAATGCTCAGCGTTTCACGCACGCCTCGCTGCGTAGTTTTCAGATTACCAAGATTATGCTGTTCAGGGAACCATACGGAACAATCCACGACTCGAGAGATCGATCGCGCTGTTCAACAGCTTGTCGCAGTGGCTGCAATGCATGATCCTCAGTCGCACCAACCCCGAGCAGCGCGCCCAAGTCATGGTGAAATTCATCAACGTTGCAAAGGTTTGTCGATTATCTCTGGTCGGCTCACTCCACGTAACATTCACCCGTGATTACATCTGTATATAGCTTACGGTTGCTGATTCATCCTGAGCTGGAGCGATGTTATCTCTGTACTCTATGACGGAGATAATATGTTGGCAATATTTTTACCTGCTTGTTTGCTGACGCAATACTTACGGGCATATTATTAATGGTAGACCAAGCTCGGCTATTGTAGTTATTACTATATTATTATTATTATTATTATTATTATTATTATTATTATCATCCTCATCATTATCATATCAATATTATTGTCGTAAACACAAAATTAATATTATTGATATAAAGTGAAAAATAAATCGTAAGTAGATATAGTATTTTATAGAATGAATCAACGGTAAATGTTTATGTGAAAAATAGCAATAATTATCAAGTTAGGTATAATAGTAATTACTCTTGTGAGATGCAGAAATGGTAAAGGCGTCTGTAAGACGTAGCAGCCGTGAAGGTGCTATAAGATGCTGCTGCATGCAGTACGGTAAAACATTTTATAATATATGCATCAGTAGTAACGGATCTCCGCACGATATCGAGTTCATCTGGATTTGTACTGTATGCCCGCTGTGCGACGCATGGTGCGAAATGCAACAACGACGAGTGTTGTTGGAGAATGTATAGTGATATAGTCGGTGAAAAAACACTGATGCGGGGAACGGCATTATACATGATTAATACGCGCGCACTATTTAATCACTGCCCATGTTTGAATCAAGCGAGTACCTAGGCATGCGTACGCACATGCTGCGGGCATTAATTATGTTGGCCGCAGGTATTTGCTATAATGGTCAGGTATTGATCGTATGTAATGATTTCGCCAGCGACTTCGACAACTCCAGAACTTCAATACTCTGATGGCGGTAGTAGGAGGCTTGAGTCACAGCGCCCTGGCCCGTCTCACCCGTACTCACGCGTGTGTGCCTATGGAGGCAAAAAAGGTGAAACCCTAACGCAGCTATAGTACACGGTAACGGGTTAAAAACTGCAGCGCGATATATTAGGTGTGTTTAATAGTATGCGATTGCCACCATATTCATTTGTACTCGCGAATGTGTCAGTATTATATTTGACTGGAAAGTCTCACCAGCTGTAATCTACACAGGTCACTGTTTGGCTGCGATTTCTCCACCTATTCTGAGCTGGCCATTGATCTGCGAGGCTCTGAGCGCGCATGCGCAATAAAGGCCGTGGCCAGCTGTACACTGGCATCTCTGGTCATCCGTTATTTACGCGCTGTTTCAGTTACTGGTTGACTATACGGAGCTGCTATCCTCTGCCTCAAACTTCAGTAACTACAGGCGAGCGTTAAGCGAGAGCAAGGGCTTCAAAATACCTATCCTGTAAGTAGGAAACTTACAGTAGGCAGAAGAAATACTGTTTCGCTTGCCGCGTCAGCGTCTAGCCGTTGCATCTGTGCAGACAAAATCACATGCCCCCATAGCGCTGCGGCTGTCAATCAGATCAATAATGCAGACGTTACCTAAAGCTCGCGGGCGATGCTTGCCGTACGCCTTCACACACGAATGTGTGTTTAATAGATGACGTTCAAACTAGAAAAGTTGAGCACAACGATGGCTATTATACTTATTTTATTTTATCAAAAAGAATCATTATTAAAAATGAATAACTCCCAAATCATAAAAATTGGTCCATTTATAAAGCCTCTATTTGCTATAACACTCGCCATGAAAGTCCACGTTGTTGGATTCTCGTATATTCGTTGTCTATTAATTGTAACCATACATTTAACATTATTGGTTATTAAATAGATCATAGAAACGGTTGACGGCGCTCTTATCAGACGGTTACAGCCCTTTAGACCGAAGGTCTGATAGACCGAAGGCCCGATAGACCGAAGGTTTATTCGAATACGCAGTGGTTACACACGTCCGGAATTGGTCGCCTAGCCTCCAGGCTACGCATCCGGACATCCACTGATGCCGTATTCGAACGTGAATATGCCGCACATCCACCCATGCCACTATAAATCATATGATGCCACTATAAACCATATATATGCCCCAACCCTAACCCCAACCCTAACCATAACCCTAACTCTAACCCTAATCCTTGCAATACTCGATCTATCGGACCTTCGGTCTATAGGGCTGACCCCTATCAGGTTCACAGTAAACGTTATTCTCTGTGAAATAGATTCGGATTTACT
>NW_014577088.1:536495-544054 GCF_000485595.1 Priapulus caudatus
CTTCTGACGGACCACTTTCTTAGACCTTCAATAACAGATTTCCAGGTAGGGTTGCTCCACAACCTTTGCTTCACCTGAGACTGAAACATAGGGATAAGCTTATCTCGTAGGACAAGCTAACAGGCCAATTATGATTATAATTATAATTCTCGTGCAGGATACGCAACAGCGTGGAACGCCTGCGTACGAACAGCATAGCGAGAACCACAAAGACGGTGACGTCTGTAGACCTAGCAGTGACCACGAGAGCGCCCTGTGTTACGGTGACGACAGCCACGATGCACTTTTGCAACGACTGGCTGAGGTTGAGGAGGTATATACATGGTACATGTTCCTTTGTGTTTTTTCTTTTTTCTTTATAGTTATATTATGTTCGCAGCTGTTGGCATATTGGGTGCAAGTCTGTTGCATCCCAGCATGTATGGTTGGCCGAGAATGTGATACGAATAGGGATGCCATACTGTCTCTGCCTCTCGTAATCGAATGCATCGACAGATTGTACATGCAGTACACGTTATGTCTTATATTGTGGTATATTCATGTAGCCAATTGTTGGCACAGGGGTAGTTTAGTTTCATCGTGCTAACTGACAACTATGGAGACAAAGCATGAAGTAAGGTGTTGTAAACTCGAGCACGCGCGTATGTGTGCATGCGTGCGTGGGTGCGACGGACGCGTGTTAAACGACCGGTATAAAACGGTTATACGTACCTAGAACTTGACAGAAACATGCCTGCAAATTCGCCCATGCTGAAAAGCTGACGTTGGGGATGACGTGGCAAGTGACGAAAGTGGCTAAAAGGATGCTAAGATGAAAGTATTCTCGTGCAGCGCATTATTCTACGATGACATGCACCCACCTTTGCTTGTAAACTACACGAAGTTATAGTACAATGTAACTCGTAGGTTTGTAATGCAATCATGAGTATACAATACAACCCGTGTTTATGTAATTTAACCACGGTTACTCAATGCAGCCAAAACTGCTTACGCGTGATACAACATGCATTTGGGAGGTATTTGCTCCAACTCATGACTCATCTGATGTGCAACCTATAATTTTGCAACATACAACACATAGCTACAATATACAATATACAATATACAACACATAACATATATAATTTTGCAACATACAATACATAGCTACAATATACAATATACAACACATAACATATATACAACACATAACATATATACAACACATAACATATATACAACACATATATATAACATATATGACTGTACTTGCGACTGAATACGTAACTTGTATGTTGTGTACCATGGTAGGTCATGGAGAGGGGCATGGGGGGCAGGGGGAGGTTATGGTTGGGCAAGATAGCCCATAACAATGTGACAACACCATGTAAATGACATCATTAACTAGCAACTGCGTGATGCATCCAATGGTTGCCAAATGCAACACATGTGCTCCTTTATTGCGCGATGCTGCGTGTTGTTGCACATTGTTGCGGGGTTGTATGACTGTGTGATGCGCAACCGACAGCTGCTTGACACAACATTGTGCGATGACAGCGGGGCGCCGTGAAACCAAAGTTCTTACTTGGTGTCTATTTTTTTCTGTCCCAGCAGCATCGTGCCAAGCTGTGTGGAGAGAACAGCACGCTCAGAGCTCAGCTGAGCGCTGCTAATGAAGAAGTGCACAGTCTGCGCGAACACATCGGGACAATTCGCGAGCACACGGTCACCTTCATTCTCAACCAGATGGACATATTCCATATGCAGAAGGATACTCAGGTGTGAGTGAGCCGGGAAGAAGCTTCCTGCCTAGCATACATCTCATCTCGATTGACTATCCCCCTTGCCCAAAACACGTCTCTGACTTGTAGACCTCCTAGGCCAGCCTGCTCAGTATATGTCCCAGTCTCCTTGGCCAGCCTGTCGAGTCAGCATATGCACCAGTCTCCATGGCTAGCTTGCCCAGTATATGACCAGTCTCATTGGCTATCCTGTCCAGTCAGTATATGCACCAGTCTCCATGGCTAGCCTGCCCAGTATAGCAGATAAGGTCTATGTCTCCCTGGGTACTGCCGGAACGTACCCTGGGTACGGTCCGGTATACCGGAACGTACCCTGGTAACTATCTGATATGGTTAGGGTTAGGTGTAGGGTTAGGGAGTAGGCGTAGGCGACTCCCTAGACTCGTTAGTGTAGTAGGCGAGTTACGGTCCGGCATATTAGATAGTTACCAGAGTACGTTCCGGTATACCGGACCATATCCAGGGTACGTTCCGGCAGTACCCAGGGAGACATAGACCCTATCAGACTGTCCAGTATATGCCCCAGTCTCCATGGCTAGCCTGCCCAGTATATGCCCCAGTCTCCTTGGCCAGACTGTCTAGTATAGGCCCCAGTCTCCATGGCTAGCAAGCCTGTCCAGTATATGCCCCAGTCTCCTTGGTCAGCCTCCCCAGTATATGCCCCAGTCTCCTTGGCCAGACTGTCCAGTATATGCCCCAGTCTCCATGGCTAGCCTGCCCAGTATATGCCCCAGCCAGTCTCCATGGCTAACCTGCAGGGGCGTAGCTACGAGGGGGGCCTGGGGGAAAATTTTCTGTGCCCCCCCAGGTGCCCCCCCACTGAAAATTCATGCTTGATAAAAAAAAATTGAATTAAAAACAATGCCGTTAGAACAGTATAATACAAAGAAAAGTTATATATTGTGCCCCCCCAACAAAAATGTAAGGCCCTCCAGTGCCTCCCGATGAAAAAATGCCCCTTATGCACCAGTCTCCTTGGCCAGCCTACCCAGCACATTCCTCGGCCTGCTTGGGCTGTCTGACCAGTATATTTCTCCAGCCCTGAAAACACTGGTTAGCCTCCAAGCCCACTTCTCTTTCATTTTCCAGCTTCACACTTATATAAAGCTTCACAATTACCAAGCATAGCCTCTATTTACATAGAGTTACAAAATGTAGTTATCTATATAATGAATGCTGTCTACATAGAGTTATATTATATTCATATTTAGTTATCTACATTGAATTCTTACTTGGTATATCTATATAATGAATGCTGTCTACATAGAGTTATATTATATTCATATTTAGTTATCTACATTGAATTCTTACTTGGTTCTCTGCCTTTTCCTTCTACTCCAACTACACTTTTAGTGCCATGTCTTTTTTCCTGCCTAGTACACCCTAACACTTTGAGTGCATTTATCGTTCTATTATACTCCCTGTCTAGCTTGCTGTGAACAGTATTACTGCACTACCTCCCTACCATCTATGCCATCTATCCACTCCCCTACCATATAATCGTTATACCGTTATAATACTTTGTTTTCCTTCTGTTATCCCTGCCTAGTCCCCCTAACGTTTAGTATCTTGCTTCCCTGCCACCTTCCCCGATACTTTTTCTACCCTTCTTCTACCTACTGATGCCTATCCCAGAGATGAGAATGGCTTTCAAAGGCAATTGCTCGCCGATTTGGAGAATTACAACTATGCGCGCTCCTCGTGAATGTCATGACGTGGTGTTTACTCATGAATATAAGATGTGCGATGAACTCTTTAATTTGGTGCAACGTTTATTGTGCAGTACACTGTGATGGCACATGTAGACACTATTTGATGCATTAATTAACAGTGAAACGCTTTTGCATATCACCTCGTATCTATAAAGGTTTGACTGTTTGCCACTAGAGGGTGCTGTAGTTTCACATCGATAAGCCATCAGTCATCTACCATAGTAGGATGGATTGTTGAGTAGAGTTATTAAACGGTATGATGTAACGCAGTGAGAATCAAAGCAATGCTGATCATTGCTGCTATATCAACGAAGTATCTGTCCTCAAATATGTGATTATGTATCCGATGCAAGCTCTATCTCAGAAAATCCATCACTTACAGTATGTTAGATATAGTTGTACCGTACATAGATGTCACTCTAGTGTCCTCTGGGTCACTGGCCAATGCTATTGGAATGTACTAGCAATATTAATGAACTGGTGTGGCATTTCTGCATTTGATAGAAGGCTTAAAATGTGAGGTTTGTAGAATGAACTTCATAGAAATTCTTATCTAAATCGTCACTTCTCCCCAAATAATATCTCATATTTCACGATATTTTACAGTGATGTGTTACCATATTGCATGTTTGTATGCACTATGTGAACTCACCTGAAAGAATTTATCACAGAACTAAACCAACTTTAGGGGTATTATCCACTTTCAACTTTTGAAAATCTATAAAAACTGCAATTATGACCCTGAGAATGATGATTACAATCTGGAACAAATCACAACGCCGCTTCGCGCGGTAAAAGTATGCAAGTCTGGCAAGTGTTTAGAACCAGTTGATTCGTTGTCATACCAACAAGTCGCAATTCGGCTCCCTACTCAGTTAGTTGTCACTTCTGAAAAAGCATATAGTATGACCACTGTTCACTGTGTTTGTGTTAAGATTAAAGAAAAAAAAACAAATATTGCTTCCACAGAGCCCACCAATGTATCAACTGCTCGAGATGTCAATGCCTGTAATGGCCATAACTATATCACATGTTGATACGTGGGTTTCTGGCTTTGTTCAAACTTTAGTTGTTCCCATTCAGTTTCAGAGATCATTCTTCATATTAGTAAAGATAAATCTAGTAAGAAAAATACTATCATCCATGCAACCCATTGGTATGCTGCAGTCATCGTCTTTAAAAAATTCCAGATAAATGTGTCACTGCGTTGTTTTCACAATTGGTAACCCTGCCACATTTTTCAAAGTGTAGTGCTGCCAACTGACCTGTAAAAGCATGGTCGTGTGTTCTTTGATATAGCTTTATGTAAGCCAATGACTGATTGACATAAATCAACTAGGTAAACAGGAGATATATAGAAATCTTCTCGTTGAACGTATACTCGGCACCATGCCAGGAATTTTTTTGCTTGGGATATATGTCCACATACTGCACAATTTCTCTATATATATATATATCATTTTGAAAGTTGGCCAGTATGACAGAGCTCAACTGCTGGAATGATAACTGTGTGGACATTCTTCTATGTAATGACAAGTTCAACCCAGGAGTCAAACTGTTTTTATTCTCAACATCACTGTAATTGTGCTAGATACAGGTAACCCCCTACAGAACAGTCATATATAGTTTAATTTATATAGCTGTATCATATCTAGTTAGCCATAATATTAAATTCACCACCAGGTGGCACTTGCATACACCTGATATTGTTACAAACAGCATAATATAAGTACATGCACAAATGAGTGGCAGTGTGATGAATGTAACTATACAATGCTTAGGGTTTTCTAACCCTGTTATTTATGACTGATAAGTGCTGACGTGCATTGTGAAAAGCATGCAAGACATAATGTGCATGTTGACATTCAGAATGGTACATCCTCATTCCCAACCCAAAACTCGTGTGTCCCACACCCTTGTAGACTTTATGTACGTACCCCAGTAGTGTAAACTGTAGCCAGACAGCTGCACCAGTCAGGGTACAAACATAAACAAGGGAAGTGCACCCCTTCCTTGTGGAGCTGTATTATGTACACATACTATACTAGGGGATGCAGACTAGTCAGGTATGTAGCCAAACAATTTCGAGGTGCAAAGGAGGATATCCCACCTTTAATTATATTCAAACGCTAGACTGCAGTGCTGGGAGAAATGTGGCTATATTATCAAGTCCATAATAAAAAATGTTCTATTATGGACTCTTGATATTATTGATCATCACCGCAAGTAAATGCAGCTAGTAAAAACATTTAAATTAGTATTTGCAGTATAGCAATCAAATTCACGAGTGTAAGTCTTGCAAACGACCTCACAGACCTGACTGACCTCACCTTAAACTGCATGTGACCTCCCAAATATTTGCATCACCCACCTGCACCCATTAGTTTAAATATGATCACCTACAAAGACTCGCACACCCTAGTATATATATATGTAATCAGGAGCCGTGTCAATTGGGTATAACAGGTTTATATACTACACCCTGTATAATTGTTTGTGTACATGTGAATTATGAGCTGCCACATTATATTCAATATATATATATATATATAATATATATATATATATATATATATATATAATCTGTTAGTGTTAGTTTTAGTGCACACAATGTAGATAGTAGGCTACGATGCAGTGGGGAACTTCAAGCTCTGCATACTTGCTCTTGTATTTTTATATCACAACAAAGTGTTAAATATTTGCTGTTTGTACAGTATAAAAGTATACATTGAAAACCTGTTAGCCAAAGTGTTATATAGAGTATATATAGTATGTACAACGTGTATACTATCTGTATAGGTATATGTATGCACAGACCCATATACATGTATATGTATGCATTCTATACAAGGGTATGTATACATTTATATACATACATCTCTGTATGTTTTACTAGAGGATACTGCTGTCCATCAGGTCATGCAGGAGCAAGATGTGGTTGCTGATGGGCAGGTACTGTCTGTTACATGTACATAATCATTCTACTTGACACGTTTGTGCCGAGATGGAAGAACATAGTGATAACAAGAATGTATATAATACAGATGTACCTAATTGCTGGAATGTGTAACAACATACAGCAGTTTTTATTAAAAATAAAATGTACAGAAAAATGAAATTTATTTTACAATGTGTTTATAATTTGCATGCCTATTATTTTTTCTAGTATATAGTTGTCATTGTATAATGCCTTCACTCATGTAAATTCACTTCAATTATGTAAATATATCAGCAACCACATTACCAAGGCTGCACATATTTTAGCTTCATTATCATATCAGTAGTAGCCATTATACGTGTATGCACTGTGTACACTGATGTTCACACTAAGTGAATAAAATTCTTAATATGCATGTTTCTGTGTGTGTGTGAAACCTAACCTTATTCTTGCACACAAGTGATATGACAAGTGCATACATAGATGTAACACTAGCAGATGGAAAATGATTAAATGGTAGATGCTGATACCCAATAAAGGAAGATTTTAATTCACATTTTATTGACGTTTAAGGTTCTAAAAAGTAACAAAGATTAAAGAGCTTTTCCATAACTTTAGTTTCATTGATCAAATGTAGGTTGAAATCAGTAGTTATAGACGTGCCACTTGCAATGCACATCTAAGAAGGCAGTAGGTAGAGTGTGACAGCATAACAAGACGGCAACTGTGAATTAATGTAAATGGCAAGGTGCAACTTTATATGTAATGTGAAATTTGAACACTAAAACAGCAATCAATGAGACACCTTCATCGTCCAGCTCCTGCAGTGTTAACGGCGCCACCTGTGTTTCCTGGACCATTCTGATCCTCTAGATCACATAGTAAGGATGAGCCGCCATTCATGCCACAAGAACGTGTCCTACAGCATAGAATACGAAGATATAATAATATAAGAATGCCATAAGAACGTGTCCTTGAGCATAGAATATGTTATAACTATACGATGAGGAGAGGGTGAGAGCAAGACAAGGGACGAGAGAGAATCAAGAGGGAGAGAGCGAGAATGAGATACAGGATATATAATTTATATATATATATATATATATATATACAGAGAGAGAGAGAGAG
>NW_014577088.1:544064-577814 GCF_000485595.1 Priapulus caudatus
GAGAGAGAGAGAGAGAGAGAGAGAGAGAGAGAGAGAGAGAGAGAGAGAGAGAGAGAGAGTGATCCTGCGACTGAGGTCAAGAGATGGGGGAGAGATAAATCGTTTTTAAGAAAGACAACAAGTGATATGCCAGAATGCCAGAAGTTGGAAATGAGTTCAAAAGTTGATGTTTTTCAACAAATCGAGTTTATCAAAAAAACTAATGTTTGTACAAATATTCAACAAACATGCACACGTACGAACGCAAGCACCCACGCACACATGCACAGCTCTAATAATTGTGATCCTATTCGCATACTATCAGAAAGTGGCAATACATACATCCTTATCGAGATTTCCGAGATCTGATGAGTAGCTTCATCTACAATTCTTCTGAGTAGCAGCTGCTGTATCAATAGCTCCTTCAGCTGCCTGTAATGGTACGTCTCAATGTATCGTACGTACAGCGTCCTAACTTTGACCATACACATCACTGAATAACAAGCGATGCAAATAGGACTGCAAATAGGACTGCAAAGCTAGGAGCCCAAACATATACACAGTGTGTGTGTAGGGGATGGGCGGTGAAACATCGATATAGTGATTTTGACTGTGAAATTGTGGCTTATATGATACTAGAGAGAAAATTAACTAAAAAACATTTAACCTTTAAATGCTCCGAATAAGGTAATCATACCTTTCAAACAATTCCTTGTTTGAATCCTGCGCCTTATATTGCAACAATTGCATCAAGTGATGCAGGTCCTCTTGTCTGCTAGCTAGCTGAGCTCTCAGCCCCTTATCCTGCTTGCTCAGCTGCTGTGTAAGTGCCTGCAGCACACTTGCTCCTTCCATCTGATGCAGGAGTATCGTGAACACAATGGCACAGGACAGAACGAGTGTGCGCATGATGATAACTTACTATAATAACACAGTTTCACATAATATTCATCATACACGCGTTAGAATTATCAAACGAGAACAAACTACATAGCCACGTTTAGTGTGTTCCACGAGCAGAATGCACGTACAACGGATGTAGCAGCTTTATATAAAACCCGCCTACTTCTAAATACACACAGTCCTGATTTAATCAATTGCAGCATATCATGGTAAATAGGAAAATCAGTGACCAAGAAAAAACATAGACAGGCTACTCTCTCTTTGCTCTCTCTTTCTCACAACGTGCAATTATGTTGGACACCCTTATACCTATGGATGATGCTCCCTAACTATATCTGCAAACTACTTATTATTAGACAAGCAAAACCACTGATACATCACTTATGCCACTGTTTGCCAGCTACGTTTGCACTGCAAGATGCAACAGATAACAACAAATTATACATGTTTCAATGCGTGCACTTATGATACCTACCTGCAAGATAAGGTGCCATACCGTATTGACAAAACAGTATGAAGGATAGACAAACGTGCACGGGAATGTAGTTTATTCCTTCACAGAATGCATTTCATTAAAACGCCTCATATTTAATGTACTAATATGTAGAAGTACAGAGCGATATCTTAACAGTAGCAGTGATCAAAAAAGTAATCACCGATGTCTTATTTATGTCACGGTATTTATTTGTATACACATGGAGATTTCCTGTTCTTTCACATAAAAGCACACCACACAACCACCAGAGAGTAAAATAGACTGCACCGTAGAGGCTTGGGCTGCTTGGGAAACAAATTGCCAAAGACTCACGTGTCCCACAAAACCTTCACTCACAGTGCAACTAGAAAACTTTTCAATGACAATAGCAAACAAAATCTCATACCACAATCAGCGTTTTTGTGGATAAGGAACATATTTAATATTTGGCTAGCACAGCTATAGCAGTTGTGGTTGTGTTAGTGATTACACTATTGGTTAACGCGTGTTCAAGTGTTAACTGTCACGATACTATTCGGTACTATATGAGTAATATAGTGTTAGAGCCAACCGGGAAGGTTCTTAGAATCCAAACTGAAACCGACTTGTTATTCATTATCTGGTTCTGTGTGAACTGGTTGTGTTATCGTGTGGCTTGTTAAATAAATGTGTTCTGTTCATTAAAAGATATATAGTTCGTGGTATCCTGAACGCGACATTAACATATAGCTAGTGACGGTGGCTCCTGCGGCCCAGACTGCCGTGTATAATCGCTGCACGTGAGGCAGTCGCTCTCTTTACATCATGTAAGCAAGCCACACTGACGTGTGAATAAACTGCTCATAAGTTACTCACAATCTTATACGTTTCTATAACGCAACATGGTGGCAGCGGTGGGATTGGCTAGGTCAATTAAGCTAGGCCAGGCGTGAACTTTCCCATCTGATTCACCATGCCCCAAAAATCTCCTGAGTTCGCTGACATTGGTTGGCACAGGCATGTTCCTGACAGCACCAACCTTTTCAGGATCAGCTGTGATGCCATCTGTAGACACTATCTGACCTAAACACTTGATGGAGCTCTGGCTAAAGACACACTTGTCTCGGTTCAGAGTGACTCCGGCGTTCTCTAGGCGAGTAAGAGCTCTAGTCAATTTAACACCATGTTCTGCTTGGTTACGACCAAAAACTATGACGTCATCCATTTGTGAAACTGCCCCCGGAATACGTTCTAGAATCTGAGCTATTCGCTTCGAGAAGTGTTCCGGAGAGCTGGAGATCCCGAAGGAAAGACGCTTGAAACAGAATCGACCAAATGGAGTGATGAACGTCGTCAGCTTCCTTGACTTCTCTGATAAAGGAATCTGATGAAACCCTGCATTAGCATCTACCTTAGAGAATACTTTCGCATTGGCCAGCTGCCCGAGTACATAATCGACTGGCGGTAACATGTCTTTCACGCTGGACTGCCACGTTGAGCTTAGTCAGATCCACACACAGGCGAACGTCTCCTGATGGCTTCGGCACAACAACTATAGGAGCACACCAGTCCGCCGGCTCTTCCACCGACGAAATAACTCCTATTGCCTGCAGTCGGCTGAGCTCTTCTTTCACCCTGGGAAGAAGAGGGAGGGGAATCCTTCGTGGCGCACTGATAGTGTACGGATGTACGTCTTCTCGCAGCTTTATCTCGTATGGAGTCTCAAGCTTCCCCAGTCCGGTAAACAAACTTGGAAACTTCTTTTCCACTGAGCCAACAACGGAGATGATTCCAAGTTCATGGGAAGCTTTGCCGCTCAACAGATTTGAGGCTTTCTCGAAGATGTAGACTTCCTCTACACACGACTTTTCTTTGAACTTTATCTCAGCACGGAAACAACCATAGGTATGGATAGGCTTATGATTAGCCCCAAGGATTACTCTAGAGGATGACTCCAGCCTGGTCCCCGGAAACTCACGGTCGAACACTTGTCGCAACATTACAGATACATCTGCCCCTGTGTCCACACGAAACTTCACCTCCTTATCACACACAGTGATAGGAAATGTCCACTGTGGGTCGCGACCTGACTGGTTGCCCACACTTACTTCTCCTAGGAAGACATCAAACTTCACCTCCTTATCACACACAGTGATAGGAAATGTCCACTGTGGGTCGCGACCTGACTGGTTGCCCACACTTACTTCTCCTAGGAAGACATCTGACAAAGCGTATGAACAAGACTGTGTAGTTACTTCATTTACTGTCTTGGCCTTCCGACATACCTTCTCAAAATGCCCTTTGAGTTGGCGTCGCCGGCCGTTTACATTTTTGGCAGGGCATAGAGCGATTATGAGCAGTTTCCACACCACGGACACCTCTTCTGACCATACTGTGACGTCGAACGTGCAGACTTCTTCTTGTCATATCGACCTTTGGCATGTACGGCTAAAGCTTCAGCACCGACTACCGTAGTTGATGTCAACTTTCTTACCTGGTTCTTTACCTGGGCTGACTGACGAGCCAGGTCTGTTGCAAGCTTCAGGGTTAAGTCCTTATTTACTTGCATACGCTCAGAGAGATGCTTGTCTCGGATGCCAACAACGATTCTGTCCCTAATTAGCTCTTCCTTTAGAGTGCCGTACTCACAATGTTCGGCGAGTGTGTGTAGAGCAGTAATGAAGGAATCAATTGGTTCATCCAGACCTTGCACTCTCCCGTTGAATTTAGCTCTTTCAAAGATGTGTTATGGCGGACAATAAAGTATTCCTCGAACTTCTTCTTGACACAATCAAAGTCTTGAGACTCATCACTTGCTTCTGATACAGCAAATGTAAAGGAAGAAAATATCTCGTCTGCCTTCTCTCCCATACAATATGTCAAAGTGTTCACCTGGTGCTGTGGGGATTTGTTGTCTAACCCTGAGGCTACCTTAAATCGTTCAAACCGCTTTATCCACCTGGTCCATGAGTTAGGCTGAGAGAAATCGAACGGCTCTGGTGGTGAAAATTCGCCATAACACTTACAGTATAGTGCTCCCGACACAGACGTGTGCACGTGAATTCGTTGCACGTGTGAATCCCGTTTTAGCTGGCTTGCACAGTCTTGCCTGTTTACTGGGTCAACCCTGCTGAATTATCTCCAGATAAGAAGATAACTAACAGCTGTTAACACTGCTGCCACCAACAAAGCTACCCACTCCTTTTTCTTAATATTTGATTCAATGATTCAGTCAGGCATACTCGTTACACCAACCACGGCCAAAATACGACCAAAAGGGAGCACTCCGCACACTTGAACGTGCACGAGCACCGCTCCTGTTGCTATACTGTGATCTTCCCGACAGACGGCGGCACTAGCTCAATATACTTATCCAGACAGCATCGATGGCCTCTCACATTTGAGACTCTTCAACATACCCATACTCTCTTCTGCGCCCGAAGAACCACCAGTGTTCAATCAAGGGGGAGGACAAACGCCAGTCTTCAGCCTCTAGCATAAATTCAAAATTAGACTCTTCACAATCCACTTGCCAGCACAAGCGGAATGGTTCCTGCTCGTGTCCGTGTAGGTGGAGAGATATATCTCTTTGGAAGAAAATTCGATCATCATACGATAACTGGCAAGCTCTTCCGAGACAGAGCTCTTCTAGGAGTCATGATCCTATTATCACGATTATCTCTCTGTATTGCCGATACAGGATCATCACTTCCCACTCCCATTCGTGCCCAGGAGGAATCTCTCAGTTTCGGTCCGCGCTCGTATTGATACTTCATCAGCGAGTGCTCCAGTTCAGTCGAGTCAAAGGATGCAAATCCAAAAAAGGACCTTGAGGAGATGAGTTTCGACAGGCAACTTGTTGAGTAGAGACCCATCTGGGACTCCGATAGAGATTATAGCGTCAGCACTCCCCAGCAGGTGCCTATCGCTCTTAGGCCGAACGTGATAGGGCCTTGTGGTTGTCTGGCTCTTGTAATCAATGATACCATAGTACCATATGTCATTTCTAATCACAGATCTTTGTGAGTGAATGATGTGGCCCGGGAAGAAGTCACAGCTCCTCCTTATCAGATGCATTCCCTGAGGAAGTTCCATGTGAGAGTGAGACGAGTTGTCGATGATCAGATCACCCTCAAGGAAGTCTGGTAGTATGTGAGCAATGTTACACTGTAGTGTAAGACCTATGTTCAAGGCCAATCTGCAGGCATCATTCCTTACGCTCCCCGGATGTAACTCTACACAATACCCTTCTGTATATCTATTCTCGCTTTCTATGACGACGCATAACAATCACCTCCATCATCTGCTAAACTAACCACCATCTTTATGCCATCTTTCGCGATCTGGTGAAGGAGCACCAATAGGTCGAATGTTAGAGGGTTACAAGCTCCTAGAACCCACGATGCTTCTGCCTCTCTTCATGGGGTGGTGTGAGTCTCGGTCTCCTGTCGAATCGCGCGGTATAGCGGTCGCTCATAGTCTGATGTGCATGCGATCATGCGGAGGCACGTCTGAACAGGCATACCCTCGACGCGCGCCCCACTGACGTAGAATTCCTCTGAGTCCAATACAGTGGGCTCATTACACCCCTCGAGTAAAGACTGATCCGTAGATCCGATTGATGATCCTTGCCTGATCGTTGGCTTGCGGCACAAAAGTTCCACTGATGACGTAGTTGTAATGAGTATTATATCATTGTCGTACTATCGTGACTGTATAGTGGTCGCGTATATGCTTGGTACTAAACGTCTATCATATGCGTATATAAATTACTCAAAAGTGATCTACGTATTTAGAGTACAATCACATCTTTAATAACAATAACCTAAACTAACATATACGCCCATGAACAAGGCAGATTACGTGTACATAGGTGTACGCGGCACAAAACACAACTTACGATTCTAACGGTCGATAGGATGCTCACACACGCAAAGATATATACGTCTTGTTCTGTCAGAATACCGAGAGGCAGAGGCAGAAGGACGCGCACAAAGGCGTGCTCCTTTAAATATCGCGTCCCCTCTATTGTCTTACATTCTGGTCACGCGGGCATATCGACCGCTCTCATTGGCTGACACGTATAGTGGTCGTCGCGTGTGGGTGGTCAGCGTTTAAACAAAGACTTCTGTCTCCAACTATTTCTTATTCTATCTATATTTGTCTATTACTAGTTATTTGCATATTTACTTATTAACTCATTTCTCTGCATTACATAGTTGTAGTGCACTAGGTCTGCCCCATGTTTAATTCTGTCAATTAGGATTTGGGCTAGGGATTTCGACGCAGTGTGGGGACTGTGTGGTAGGATTCCTCCAAAGTATGTCCTAACCTCTGATGCGAATCCGCATTCTACGGTTGAACCGAGTACGGTTGCGAGCATGACAAGCGGTCCAGCTGATCACCCGACGGTTAGGAGATCTAAGATGTTATTTAGTGTGTCTCCCAGTTCGACCACGAACCAACAGTTGTAGTGCTAGGCTGTGGATGAACACATCGAAGGCCATCAAGGTAGTGTCAGTCAAGCTGACAAAGCTTGGCCTTAGGGTTGATGTAGATGACTCTTCATTGACCACTCGTAGCATGCTGCCCCTCCAAGCTACCAGATGTTCCGCCCATTTCCATGCGATGTAGACAGCTAGGCCCGAATTCACATCCACATGAGCACCTTCTGCTCGAATAGCGCGTTGTTTCTAGAAAATCAACTAAGTGGCCTAATGGTACCCCAGGATATAGGGGGCTTCTTCCTAGAGTATAAGCATCCTCTAGTACGATCCTTGTGTTGCCGTCGTCCAACACAGTCAATGCCCATTCCCCGCTTACGTCCTCTCCACATAATTCTCTCAGGGCAAGGAGGTTAATGCCATAAAGGATTACGGTCTGGAAGCATAAGAATACATCTCTTGTAGACCTCGAGTACTTGATGGCTGTATTTGTCACAATCTTGCAGTGAGAGGAGAAGTTGATTTTTATGAAGGAAATTTATCATCAAACCGCCAGCTCCACTCACTTGGTTCAGTCTATGAGCTAAACTCCCTCCTGTTATGTGGTCAGCAGCTGCTTCTAGATCATTCTTGCTGATCGACATCTTCTCGGCGAGTAGGATATCCAAAAGTTTCCCGAATTTTTCATCTTCTGTGGAACGCATCCAAGGGCCAATGGTGAGGATCTTCTTGAGGTTGGTTACCATGCTGTCTGTATCCAAAATTTCCCAATTCGATTTCAGTTTTAACTTTAGTGCGTGATCCAGCGTATGGACTCTCCTCTCCCCTGCTCAATGGCTTGAAGCTCTCCGTATCGACTACGATCAAGATAGAACTCTCTCCATCGCCTAGGTTTTCACTCCACCGGGATAGCCTAGCTTGATGGTTCGGGCATGCGTGTCACGCCCACCATAGTCGCTCCCCACGTTTGTTCTCTCAGCCGATCAGCTATTTCAACTATCGGTATGTCTACTGGTCCTTCAAGCACCTCCTCTAAAGTTCGGATCCTTTGACCTTCTCTTCTCAGCAGATAGAAATCTATTCCCGTTTTGTCGAAGAGGTCAACTGAATCCTAAAACTCCGACTCTGGGATGATGGTGGTTCCTGCAAGGCTCGTCCTCACTGATCGCAAATTAGCAAACTTTCCAACGCTCCTGTCAATCAAGGACACATTTGCCAGCCTCATTAAGTAATTCGCAATAAGCGGGTTGAACGGGGTAATCGTAGCAAGGTCTTTAATCAGTAATCTCTCGCTCTCGGACGATCGGGCTGTGAAGAGAGAAGCCAGCGTTGGGTTAACCACCTTTCCGGTCTCAAGTAGTGAGTCTCTAACAGCCAGTCTGACCTTTTTTCTGCCTGAATCGGGAGGCTTACGTTGAGGCTATAGGGATCTTTGATCAATAGCGAGATGTCTCTATTCTCCGAGGGCCTGAGATCAATCAGTTGCGAGATCTCAGCAAAGACCTCGCTGTCCATAGATGAGCAGGTCATGATCGTGCTCAGGGCACTAGTCAGCGGGTCCATCTAACCTCGATAACAAAAGGAGGAAAACCCAGCCACAGGCTAGCCTCCCAGTTGTCGAGGGATAAGGCACAGAGTAGCTAAAGTCACGGCCGACATTTCATGCCACTCTAACAAGGCACTCGTAGCCTCTATGACAGCTAACACGTAGCACGCAACTGGGTTATGATCATTTCTCGCAATTGACATGCCCGATGAAAAATATGACGACAATCGATTTGACAGCGTCCTAATCCCGTTGTTTGACGCTAACCCCATTCTTGATGCCTTCTTTAATGCCGCACTAACCTCCGCCCCGCTGAGGTAATATCGCTTAGAATACTCAAATAGTACGGAAGAAAACCACGTCTCCGACCACTTGACCTCCCAACCAAGTTTTACTGACTCCTCTACCAACGTGAAGACAAAACTGTCCACAAAGTTCTGCACAGTAATCCTCTTCTGGAGCATCGTCTCTTCAGACGGCACGCGAGCGACGGTGGTTGTCGCCCTGACCCAGGAGAGCTGCCGCGACATCTGGAATCATAGCGACTTTTGTGATCATAATAATTGTCGCCCATGTCCAACCCTTCTGTCGCAGCCCCTCCATCCAGTGCCCAACTCCTTTTGTGCTTAGTGTGGTCTCAACTGGCTCGTCGGCAACGTACAGAGGCGGCCAGTAGCAATCTTGAATGACCAGCAGGCACTCATGAGGGAAGATTTGGGAGTACGCAAACGAGCGCTGCAGCCCAAGCATGCGATCGAGACATCCGAAAAGCGGATCAAGCGCTTGATGGCTCATCCTCAGGCACCATAGCACAAAGTCCAAACTAAAGAAGATGAACTTCGATGGCCCCTTGGAGAATGGAAAGGTCAGTCGGAAGATGGTGTTGATCAGGAGGACCTCGTCCATTGTCATACTCTGACTACGCACGTACGGGAATAGTCCTTCCCCGATGTTTTTCTCCGTTGCTACCTGGACTAGTCGCATGTTATACGTCAATTTGCAGAAACCTAGTGCCTTCTCAATCTTGGGCTCCCTCTCCTTAAATACGGCTGTCAGGATCTTGTCGCTATCAGGAACATCCCGCCTCTCTACAGCTTCTATCGCATCCTTCACGGAGATCGTATCAGTGAACAGGAAACGAGGGATTACCCTCCGACCAGCCTCCCCTGATCTTCTAGGTGGCGGTTTTCCATAGTACGCTCGGTACGCACTCGCATCATAATTCTGTATAGAATTCTTCCTCCCTGTGCTGATCGCCTTATCGGCTAGCAGGTCCGATGCCTCTATGAAGTAATCAAATGACAAGCATTTGGTTACAACAATATGCTGGAAGTCGAGCGCATCCCAACCCCGTCTACCTGGCTCGTTCCATCGGCGAGAGGTGATGCTGTCTCTAATATCGTCGCGGATGGGGCCAGTTAAATTGGTTAACCAATTAACCGCTTAAATGGCAGGTGGTCACCCCTTGTTTCTATGGAAAAACTCCTTACAAAACATGTAAGTCGCCATGTAGCCCCCCCCCAAAGCTGCTAAAGTGTCCACTATTACTGGTTTCTTAATGTCTTCCATGAGAGCTTTTGCTGATTTCTCGGTGTCAATGACCGGGAAACCGAAGGATTTCCATAGGCCCCCTATCTCAAGTCGCATCTGGCCTTGCCAGGTTGTCCTCACTGGACTGAGCATGTATTGACACAACCTAGAGTTGGCAAAGTTGCGAGTCTCCTCTTCCATTGCGTTAACAAACTCGTTCTTGACTACCCTCTCGACGTCACGAAGTATAGCAGCAATGGCCAAGGTGGGCACTAATTTGATCACGTTGTGAATGTTGTTCCCGTACATCTCCAGATCGTCCAATCCTGCAGCGAGGAATTCAGCTACTTCTTGATGTAGAGATATGCCTGGGTATTTTTGGCATTTGTCGCTGATGATCGCCTATTGTAGTGAAGAGTAGAACGATAATACACAGAATTGAGCACTCAGCCATAACTGGTAGGTGCCAAAGATCTTTCTCATCCCCTCTCTTCGGGCCAGTATGACAACGACAAGCTCGCCGTAGAACTCTACTGTGAGAGCTGTGGGAGGTGAAGCTAGAGCGACTCTCGGTACTATTTCCACATCTTTTATAAGCTTTCGCAAAGAAGATCTTCCAACTGAACCAGCGCTGCATCTCAGGGCTAATGAGGTCGTCAGGTCTTAAAGACGGCACATGGGTGGCTCCACTCAGCCGCATCCAGTCAACACACCCAATCGCAAGACACCGACAAGCGGCAATAATGGGCTGTACTACGCTTGGCCGGCCTTTGTGCGAGAAGGCCTCATTTGTGCTCATGAACCCAACTAGATCCCGCTGGAAGTGCCTGATGTCGTAACTTCGAACAAGTTCCAAGTTGGTAGAAATGAGTTCTCGGTGTTCCTTCCGTAAGCTTCTAGGACTATCTGAGAAACGTTGAATGAACTCAACCTCTCCATCGAGGATTGGTGAAGCAAGGTGTCGGTCGCATCGAAACATCGCATTTGAGCAAGTTCTATGTGCGTGAAATCGCTCTTTATCCCTATGCTCGTTCGTCGAGCTCTATATCGATCGGTGAAGGCTTTAGAGTCCTCTATCTAAGCGTTCTCTGGGGCTTAATTATCTCGAGAGAACGCTATATCTTATAATAGTTACTTTTTCTTAATTCCATTAGTCGTGATTGGAGGAGATGTCTTTCAGATCCTAGTAGCTTTGTCTCTCTCTCTCGTGCTTGGAAGGATGATGTTGGGTAGATTCTACATCTTTCTCTTCGCCGATGATCGGGTTTGTCTTGTTGGTGATAAGGACTGGCTTGGTAGGACTACCCTATCGCGAGTGAATCGTACCACTGGAGATCTATTGCCATGAAGCCAATAAGCCGGTACATGATAACCTTCTTCGCAGATCTTCAACGTCAGAGGAAGCATGTTTTCCTTGGGCCCCCTTGTACCAGGAACTCAGCGGACATGACAGATTTTCATTTAAAATAAAACTCCATTCGCCTTTGAAGCATATTAAATCATGTAGGAGTGATGCTCCAATAAGACAAGATAATGTCTTAATATCCTCTAAGGTCCAGATGTAGAAAGATAGCTCAAAACGATTCACACCTCCGTTGAATGTTGTAAATTGGTAGTCAAGGTAGAGATGACTACTATCCTCCATGATTGGTTACTTTTTTTCTAAAGGAGTTATCTTTCGTATCTAGTTGTTATCAATAGTTTATATCTTGAGTATCTTCTCTAATCTAAAGATACTAATAACCATAAAAAAGCTGCCTTTCTTAGACGCACTCAATCGATGATGCCGTCCGTCACCACCCCGCTCGAGGCCACTCATGTGTTGCTGACCATGCATGTCAAAATGGAAGCTTAGGAGCTCTAAATTCAGTTTCATTAAGGCCAGAGGGACTTTCAAAGCTTAACCCCAACACTCCGGTCAGGACCCGGGTGGGCGCTGGGTTGATTGAAGCCAGTCTCAAGGGAGGCATGGGTACATAAGTTACTAACAATCTTATACGTTTCTATAACGCAACAGTTGTCACAAGCAATAATTAATACAGAATGCATTTAAGGATACTCTCAAGGTTTTAGGAAAAATTTTACCGATTTTTCATTTTCAACTTTATTCGATGGCTAACACTATGTGCCACCTGTGTACGTGCTCATTTCTCCATATAACGGTACATGTGAACTGTCAGAGCGTTTTGCTTGCCCGCATACATGTGTAGTGAGTCGCGGCTGACGCCATTATGACGTCAGACACATGATACAACCAGCATTTTCACGATATTCACTGAGCCAGTATCCGTCAACATCAGGACCCTATTATCTACTCCTGATCAACATCAACCCTGCTACAGCTGTACTACTACCCTGATCCAATAAGTATCCCACAAGAGCCTAAAATAGTTCTCACACCTCGCAACGCACCTTACATAAAGCGCGCGTTTGTTGACAGTGACGTCAGGCAATGGGCGGGTTCACGCCATTTGCATGGAATTGCGTTGGTCACCTCGTAATTTCTCAGAATTTCTCAAGGTGCATGGAACATTTTACCAATTTAGTGGCGTCAGTTAGTCATGGATATGTCGCAGTAAGTATTAACAGTAGATATTTCACATACGTTCACCCATTTTACACACAGGCGGTCACTCATTGTGAAAAATAGAAAAACGATGACTTCTCCGTTTCGATTTCTGACATAGTAGCCGATGTATAAATGGATATTTCTCTGTAATTACAACTCGGATTAATTAAATTTTACACTCGTTTTAATGGTAACATATTGCTGTAAAGAAGTGCGTCAGGGATTGTTATTAAGTGCCGTATTTTATTAGTTATGCCTCTTTATTCACTAAAATTTTCAATTCTAACACACAACTTGATTTTTAAACAGTTTTTTCCAGTTTTCTCGGTAAATATGAAAATTAAAGAAAAATCCAGACGCACTATTTTGGTCCATATTGTGCTTAACATGTGGCAAAATTTTTGTATCCTCACTCTTTCTGGTAGTTGAGAAATATCCAAAATACCATTTTTACATAAAAATTCAAAATTTGTGTGGTAACATTAGGTGCTGGAAATTTCATGAAATTTTTTGGCTTGAGCATAGAGATATATCTCCTCTATAAATAAAACAAGTGATTGATTCGATTCATTCGCCAATAAACGTTTAATCTTCACTAGAGCAATACCCGTGTAAAAGGTGGAGAGTAACCTCAATCGCTTTGCTAGCACAATATGGCTGCGGATCACCTCATACCAGCTCTGAGTTGCTGCAGGGCTAACATGGCATCTGCGCATGCTTTGACCAGTCCACACAACTGGGTGCTGTACTCAACACTATGACTACGAGCGAGTTCTATCGTTGCCCACTGCAGCTTGTCCTGCAGGGCCCCCCATGGCGAGGCCAGCCCTTCCGTTTCACATACTGTCACTTGCTTCGGTAATGCCGTGTCTGCATCACTTGGTAGAAAGACTCTTTGCATTGGTGGCGAGTTGAGAGTTGAGGAGGTGGGGAGAAGAGCAGTCGCCCCCAGGTCTGGGACGAGATGCACTTCCTGCTCCTTGATTACACTTGCAACAGCTTGCGGTTGCCCCTCTGCTTCTCTTACTTGGGTCCTAGCTGCCGTGTAGTTGAATGCTACAACATCAATATAGCAAGTCTTTATTCGAAATTGACAACTCTCCACTGCTCCTACATCCATCATTCCACAAAATAATATGAATATACTTCGAAGTTGGATTTTTAATATGGCTAGCGACCTGCAGCCCCACCAAATGCTACAGTATAACTACGTGAAAAAACATTACTTGGAAAATACTGCGGTCAAACCAAAAAATTGGCACGTGCTACAATTGAGACGTAAGGAATTAGGTTCAACAATTCCATACAGCAATGCTCCGCCATACTATGAAGGTTAATGTTATGAACATTAGACCATAAGAATTGTGCAAATTATTATCACTAAACTTGCCTTTGCCAAGTTTTTTTTAAAAATAATGAGTGGGCTTTACTAAAGTGACCAACTCAATCGCTGTAAATAAATGTTGTCAAATCAAATATACCCCAGTGGCTGGAATCCAGCTAAATGAATGTGCAGGCATTCATACAGCATCAGCAGTGCAAACAGTTTCATCACATACACATAAAACATGCAATGCTTTCTCACCTGATCTTTCTTTAAAAATAATCCTAATGAAAAAACATGTACACTGATACAGCTAAGACACACCTCCACACATGACAGGGCATAGAGCTTTAATGTTGATGCCCATGCTTGGCTAACACACCTGGATTATCTTTGATATTTTCCTCATCAAGCTCACTGCATGTGATGCAATAGTCATTGTCTTTCTTGTCTCTTAGTAATATAGTCTGAAAATACATCAGAAACCCATTTTAATATTTACACCTACATGCTCTATTGTTATTTTATTAATTGCCCTTACTCCTTGATCTTATCCAACAAGTAACAATATATGTAGCCTGGCACCAGGTGAATACTATGCATTTTTCAATGCCAAAGCTGATACAACCTTCCCACATGGATCCAAATAGCAGGTCATATAAATTTAAAGTCAAATAATTCATCACAGTGTATCACTTTACAAATTACAGTCAGAATTATCAAGGTGTTCACACTTTGTCTTTGTTTCCTGTTACTTTCTTAGATAATACAATAAACGTTTTTAGTAACTTATAACATGGACACACCTTGTATAGAGAAGTTCATGCTCACAACCTACTCCATCCACAAACTATAGACAAAAATGGTTTTTAACAATGAAGGCAACCCATAGGCATTTATAATAATTCCTGACCTTTTCCTTAATTTGCATCTCTTTCCTTTTAACCCCCGCCCCCAATTTCTGAAGTTATTGGGTTTCAATTGAGCATGCAGCAAATACTGTTTAATTAATGCAAGCAGTTTTTTTACATGGTCATTGCAGACTTGGCAAGATGTTCCTAGCATCTTGTAACCCTTCAGTAGGTACTCTGACATCAGCTTGCTGATCTTGGAACTGCGATCCTGTCGCGCACGAATCACTTTCATCTCAGCTTCGGTGGGCGGCTGCCAGTTGTCTTCACCTAACACAGAGCAATGCACATACATTCATTCAAGTTTGTTTATATATATATATAGATATAAACATATATATATATATATATATATATCAGATACGAGCGCTGCAATTATTAGTGGCTAGAAGTTATTGCATTACTATTTCATAACAATTAAATTTATAACAACAATTGATAATCACTAATGACCACTTATTAGCATCCCTCTTAATTATATCACCAATATGTTCAATTTTATCAAATGTCTCGATTATTAAGTTGGATAACATTTTAGATATATGCTGTTGCAATGTACATAGTGGTGGTGGTGAAATGCTGCTCAAGTGCCAGTTCATCTCCAAAGCACTGGATCTTATAGCAACTCCCTTCGTAGAGGTATGTACATCAACGTGGCAGAGCAAAGTGTCCTACCATGTATGGCACAGCTAGCTACTGTATTGGTGACCTAATGATTATTATGGTTAATTATCTTAATTTGATCAGGGATTTTATAGCCTAAATTGCTTTGTTTGCACTTGAATTACTCGTCATATCATATCAGTTCTCATGCATCAAATCTCACAAAAGACATCACACATTGTTTTAAAACAGCATCAATTCTCATTATCAATGATAGTGATCATAGGCACTTCGGCCAATCAATGATAAAATGTACACAAATTAACGCAAGCCTTAACGTTTATTTACACT
The DNA here is from genome assembly GCF_000485595.1 of Priapulus caudatus. NCBI lineage: Eukaryota > Metazoa > Priapulida > Priapulimorpha > Priapulimorphida > Priapulidae > Priapulus > Priapulus caudatus. The sequence continues at coordinate 559,679 of NW_014577088.1, forward strand.
CCACTACATAATAGTTCCAGGTGAATGCCGTTCAAATGCAATCTTATAATGCAAAGAATCCATGTCAGCACTATTCAATTATTTTACCAATGAACATAATCATGTATATGATGTCACTCTGATCCAAATCATCCTGGCTTGGCTTGGAGCAGAGTAGCAGGGCTCGTCTTGGAGCATGAAATAAGGTCGTAATTCAACAAGAATGCAATGCACTGCCATTGCTCATGTATAAACTAAGATTGGTCCCATTTACATAACTGTTAAAAGACAGTTTTTGCCAGATTTTACGTGATTTCTCAAGGTTAATTATTTTTTATTCAAGTTCAAGTGTGATCATTTGAACAAGTGATCGCTCGACTCTGCACAGATACCGAAATGGGTGTGTATTTAATGCTGTCACCGTGTGACACGAAGGAAGTGATGTGCAAATTTGGCGTTTGCGCCTTCCTACCAACTGTATCTTTCGTAAGCTTCTGCACAACACCAGTCGTATACATATGATAACATTGTGTGTTGTAGATGAGCATTTGAACGGATTTACGTGGAATTGCTACGTGATAGAGAATATAAAGTAACCCATTGATATTAAATACAAATTGTGTTTATTTACCATCATTTTATTATTGAAATGGCACAAGTACATATGATACTGATACACTGTGATAATATCAGTGACAAGGACAGTATCAGTCTAAGAATTGTATCTTTCATATCATGACATAATTATATCAGTTCAATTTCAAGCTCTAGTCTCGATTATCTTGAGTGTTTACATTGATACGTATTACACGAACGTTCATACTCGCCCACACACGCACGCACGCATGCACACATACGCACGCACACACACACACACATCCACACGTGCGTGGCGCACAGCCATCATGCATGGTGCTGCTGCCGGTGCATAGTCCACAAACAGAGGAATTGCTCCGACCTGTGATTGGAGGATAAAAATAGAATTTTTAACCTCCAATCACAGGTCGGAGCAATTCCTCGATCTCTTTAGACGCATGTCTGATGTCACAACTTGCGAATGAAGTAACTTAGGCTCATAGGGTCTATGTCCCCCAGGGTACTGCCGGAACTAACCCATGGCGTACGTCCGGATATACCGAAAACTTACCCTGGTCACTATTTATATGTTAGCCTGTTAGGATGAGGTTAATGTACGGGTTAGCGCTCGGTTTCCTAAGGTTTAGGAGTAGGGTAGGGACCCTGACTCGTGAGCTGCGAGTAGGCGAGGTCAGTCCGGCCATATTAGAATAGCTACCAGTGGTACGGTTCGGTATACGGACCGTACCAGGGTTACGTACGTTCCGGCCATACAGCATGGGGACATAGTCACTAGACCCTCTCAGCGTAGGCCCGACCAGGCTGTGCGACCGGATTGTCTATACTATCCTATAGTACGGGTATCCTACGGTATCCTAACCTACCGATACGCTTTCTTGGAGCCTACTCTCAGCTAACTTAGGTAAATCTGATCTTAGTAAACATCAGCACCAAACAACTCCAATTAACACTAGCGATTATTGAATTTATTAACATAAAATACCCCTACCGTTACTCAACAAGAGTTACCCCCCCCAAACTCAGTAAAGAGATACTCAATAGTTTACTTCGACACATTCGCGCTTACATGCTTACCATCATTCATCCATGATTGATGCGATGATGCGCATCATGGGAATATTTCGGCTCGCCATCTAACGACTCTATAACATGACGCCAACTATTGTTTGCAAGCCTCTTCTTCGCGCTATCCCTTTCCTCTCTCTCTCTCTCTCTCTCTCTCTCTCTCTACTCTCGCTCTCTCCTCTCTCTCTCTTCTCCTCTCTCCTCTCTCTCTCTCTCTCTCTCTCCCCTCTCCTCCTCTCTCTCTCTCCTCTCTAAATTCCTTCCTGTCCTCACATCCCCCCCCATTCTAATATATCTAATATATGTCTCCAACTCCACTATAAATGCTATCGCGAGTAGATCATCTCAAAAGTAATTACACAGGAAATACTTTTGGGGTTACTAATATCTGCATTAACTATAACCAGCAAAAATTGATAGATTATTACCACTCACCGGGCGCAACACTGGGGGAACTTTTATGTGGACCTCCCTAACTCTGAACACCTTATTTTCGGGTGAGCCAAAAATGTCGATAAGGTTATTATCGTAAAACAATCCATATTACACAGTATAATTAAAATAAATAAAAACCCAGGTGTCAATGCAGCCAATCAATTGATGCAAATTCAGACCGATATCTAAATTAGAAACCTTCTTAATATCATTAAAATCGACAGTTTCACCTAGAATAGTAAGACAATCTCACGGGCCATGGGAACGGACCAAGACATTCACCACGCGCTTCGCAGCGAACTGTTCTATAATAGCTACGTAACTCCACACACGAACCGCCCACCTTCTCTAATCGCTGCTAGCTTCTTCAAGCAAGGGACACATATTCTGCGACTTCTCCCTTACTATTCCCTGTACAGTGCAAAAGCAGCAGAGAGCTTTCTGTCTGCGTCTGCTGAGAAACTTAATCTTTGAAGCTCAATGCCCAGCAAAGCCTCAACCACCTTCTTTATTTGCACTTCATCAATACATGACAAATGCGAATCTATATTCAAGCAATTGCAAAATATTTGTGAAATTGACTCAAAGGAACGTCACATTGGCTTCTAAACACTGTCTCTTTCCGTGTCATACAGCTTTTGCATTATGATTTCCTCCTTCATCTTGAATTCGATGCGTAACTGTGGTCACCATTAGCACAGTCTGTGTGTGCTTTGAGCTACTTAGCTAATCTAAGAATAAACATTTTGATTTGATCTATAAATGCATCCTAGTAATTTCATTATGACCATCATTGATTCATGCATATGAATGATTGAATATTTGATGAATTGATTGAATGATGAATGATGATGAATGAATGATGAAGAATGAATTATTGAATGAGTGATGATTGCATGCAATAATGACATCACTAAGCCCACACTCTCCAAATTAAGACCTACTGAAATACTGAGTAGTTCGCTTCCGCCGGCCAGACTCACGTCTAATTGGTCTCTGCTAACCCCCCCCCACTTCAACACGGGTTTCCGCCCTTGTACACTTATCGCGATACTAAGAAAAACTCGACTCATCTAAATTTTTCAAAAAATGATGGGAGTTTTTTGATGTAGCAACTCAAAACTGGCCTGTCTACTACTAAGTCGCTAATAAAAAATTATGCAAACCACTAGATGACTATGCCAGTTACAACACGTCCATGTGGTTCGCATGTTAAGTTACCCGCTTCGCATCACATTTGTATCTGTGATCGTTTAGATAGAGAGCGTGATATTATACGAAACTGATGTTAGACCGAATAATCAATTTTAGATTAATGGAGGCTACAACCGAGTAATAATAGATTAGATGATCGCACAAGTAAAAATGGGTTGTCAGCTTAAGTTAGTTGACCAGACCTTAGCCAGTAGAGTATACTAATATTATTTACGAAATGATTTGGCAGACATGAAAGATACGAGATGTCACTTAATGATACGCAGTTTGAAGAACGAGCATGAGAGAGAGAGTAAACTATGAGAGGATAGAAAAGATATATATAGCACGGCACACCGTAGACCGTACGTTGATAATAGACCATTACACATCGTATGTGTAAAACACGGCGCTGTATTTGCCCATCATATAACGAGCAGTGAAAGAGACGCCGCGAGCGGGGCCGAGGCACGAAGCTACAGCACAAAATCTGCGCAAGTAAGAACCGATCACCACCGGATTGCCACCCCAGAACCCCCGATGATTGTTTTATTAGACATCACAGCCACTCTGGACTCTAGAGCATGGCGACGAGTCTGAGACCTCAGCGCAGCCGACCAGATCTGGAGAAACAATACTCAGCATAGACAAGCACCTCCCTCTTTTGAGCGATACAAAATCCCGCACCCGAACAAACCGAGACCGAATAGATAAGAGTGTGTCCGTTATCCTCACCATGTAGACGCTGCACCAATACTCAGCCGTTACAGTATATTAGAAGAGAAGACGCGAAGCGTGGCAGGCCCTGATGATTATATCTACAATGTGAAGAGCTATGATTACCGATATGAAAGATCGAGAGAGAGAAAATAGGATGTAGTTTAGCAATATAGCAGAACGACGATTGAATAGTAATTACTCTAAAACGAGCGAACAAGTTTGCTTCAATATGATGAACTCAAAATAAAGTAGAAAGAAAAAGAAGTAGTATGACGAGCAAACTGGTTACGAATTGTAAGGTGAATAGACCCGAAGAATCAACATGAGACATGCGCAAAAATAGGCTTAGTTCACACACCACACCCTAGCACACTCGAAACCAGCCTCCCTACTCCCCACTTCGCCTCAACACCCATCAATTCTGTACACATCACAGTATATTAGCTCGCCCCCGAGCAATCGCACCCGGTTCCTTGCTAATAAGGCTCTCCTCCCTGTCATAGCACGCTATCCTCCGCTCGAGTGATCCGCCCTATGATGCCATGGGCCCACGGGCCCTGTCGTCGCGAGTGAATCTTTCTGATCCAACTCGCGATACCGCTATCTGATATTTTATTGACTCTAGACGCCTATCAGAACCTAAATGCACCTCGAGGTAGCTATCGAAGACTGCAACTCCAACGTCACATCCTCACCACACCTTCGCCTCTTATTAACACCGAATTAGACCCCTATGTTGATTGACCCGATATACCGAGCCCCTATCCTGCTGCCAGCGCACTTCCAGCATACAAGTCCACTGCTCATCAAAAGAGACCCTACGTACGACCCGACCATCTTGCGCGATGCCTGACTGTATTAGCTTGTACTGAAATGTTGAATTTTTTTGGATTTTGATTGAGTATGGAGATCTCAGAGGCGCCCCATAGCCCCCCTGGACTAACGCGCATCACGCGGTAATTATAGCGTACCCCGCGGTAATTATCTCTTTGCTGGGTTTTCGGGTGGTAGTGGGGGGGCTGGGGGTGTTGGGCAGATCTCCGGCGGTGGGGGGTGTTGGGGGTGCGGTGTACTGAGCCTGTGGCATGGTGGGGGAACATTTTGTGGGGCGGGTGTCCGTTCTGGTGGGGAGGAGGGAAACATTTGCGGGTGCGCGTTTTCCTCAGTGGAGTAAGTATATATATCCCCTCGGCTGTCTCAGTTGGAAATTTCTTTGGTTGGGTGCGTTGTTTCTTTGTTTGTGTCTGTGCTGCTTGGGGGTGTGAGCACTTCTCGTTCTCTGACAATCACGTGCTCCTTTCTCTCTCGATCGACTCCTGACACTGGAGGTTGTTACTACAATTTCAAGAGACTTTTTTTAGCGTAAACATGATTCCATTAGAGCGCGATCCTGATAACAATTAACTTGATTATGTACATACATGTAACGTCAAATCACATAACAATGTGAGATTATGAGATGTAAACTATGAATTTAGTGCATCGATGAAGTGGTATGTTGAGTATATGAATGCATCTGTACGCCGACTTTCGGTATAGAGAGAGATATTTCTTCCCGCAGAAACGCTATACCATTTCTGAATGATTTAATACAAGCAGCGAGTACTACAAATGATTAGAATTAAGAGTACTTCTAATATCCCTCTACTAGATATCTTTAATACAGTCGAGAGATAAGAGAACAGATATGATCAATAGATTCAGTCGAAGGTATTTTACATGAGAAAGCAACATTACGTAACAGCCTACTGTAGATACCTTTTGATATATTAGTAAAAGCCTACTTCACAACAGAACCTCGTATTATTAAGGAAGATACAGGAAGGTATTGACGAGAAATACGAAGTGCTGAGGACAAATACGCGCCGTTGAAACGGATCTCTAGTTCACACGATCTTTTATCTCCGCTCTCTGTCTATCAAGAAATACCCGTATTGCCGATCTGCGGCACGCCTGCGTTTAAACACAAGCGAACAATGCGAAATAAACAACTGCAATGCGCACCAACTGCCGAATAACAATACTAGGACTGCTCGCCTCGACAGTGCCAACTCGGCTTACACTGAACGTCGATCGCAGACAGCTCTTATAAAATACGCGGCTTCAGAATCGTATAGCTTTCACACTAGAAATGTGCGTCAGAGATCCGTATTCTCAAAGACGGCAAATATCGGTCTGGAAGCGGTATTTACATCAAATACCGGATCTGTTTAACTACCGTTATTCTTGCGACCGCGCCATTTTGCCCTCGTCTCCGTGAACGCTAAATACCGCTTTCTTGCTACTGTGAACGCGGCCTATAGCGTTACAAGACGCCAGTTCGTATACAATCGAAATTCCATTCTAAAACAATAAAAAAAATAACATATAGGAATACTTTGTACGATCCGCCATCTCGTGTGATAATTTCGCACAGGTCGTGGTAGTGACATTGTGTCGAAGACTTCTACACATCCACGACACGGTTCACAAATCTCTGAGAAGATATGTGATCCCCCCCTCTCTCTCTCCTCTCTCTCTCTCTCTCTCTCCTCTCTCTTCTTTCTCTTCTCTTCTCTCTTCCATCTCAGTCTCTGCCTCTCTATCTCTCTCTCCTCTCTCATTCTCTCTCCCTCTCTCTCTCTGCTCTCCTCCCTCTCCCCTCTCACTCTCTCTCTCCTCTCTTCTCTTCTCCCTCTCGCTCTCTTCTCCTCTCTCTCTCCTCTCTCCATTCTCTCCTCTTCTCTCTCTCTCTCTCTCTCTCTCTCTCACTCCTCCTCCTCTCTCTCTCTCTCTTTCTCTCTCTCTCTCTCTCTCTCTCTGTTCTTCTCTCTCTCTCTCTCTCCTCTCTCTCTCTCTCCTCTCTCTCTCTTCTCACCGCGCCGCTCTCCTCTCTCTTGCTCCTCCTCTCTCTCTCTCCTCTCTCCTCTCTCCTCTTTCTCTATCCCTCCACTCTCTCTCTCTCTTTCCCCTCTCTCTCTCTCTCTCTCTCTCTCTCTCTCTCTCTCTTCTCTTCTCTCCTCTCCACTCTATCTCTTTTCTTCCAACCTCTGGCTGTCTCTCTCTCTCTCTCTCTCTCTCTCTCTCTCCCTCCTCTCTCTCTCTCTTTCCTCCTCTTCCCGCTTCTCGATCTCTCTCTCTTGTCGGTAACGTATCATAAATCTACCGGTTATAGCTACACTTTAATTTTTATCCGTGAATCCAACTTGGTGACGCAAGCATATCCTCGGGTTCATCCCTGCTTACCAAGATTCTAATTCAAACTCCTCGCAGTCAGGTATGTGCAGAGCTTGCGTCACATTCATGTGTACTTGCACAATCTAACCCATCTACTAAGTAATGCGTTCCAAAAAACCCTGTATCTCGAAAATCCATAACGTGAATCATGTTTCCTGAATACCTGCCATATCAAATAATTATAATTACCTCCCCAGAGTTTTTTCGCCCTGCCGTTATTTTTTTTACCTCCCCAAAAGACAGTATTTGCCCCCGTTATTTATGTTGTTGTTATTTTTTTCTTCAACACATATGCAAAAATACGACGATTCATGAATTTTTTTGACGGTTGTCTACGTCCAACAACCAATCGATAGATTTTGTGTGATCCGATCCAATCTGATCCAGTATTTTATAATTTATTATTTTGTGCGAAAACTTCGGACCGCCATTCAAAAATCATAAAAAACATCATCTATTCTTCAATTTTTTAAATTTTATCAAACTCATATATTTGGTACCAGCAAAGATCGGGGGGCGACTTTACTCTGTGCCTGCTATCCGCTAATCGTCGAAAGGATCTGCGCTTATAGCGTTGGATCAACACACTCCTTTTCGCAACGTTCTCTAGTATCCGTCTCACTGGACGGTGTCTTGGCCAAGAACAATCGATTATATTTGGTCGGTGAATCAATCCAGATCTGGATCAAACATTTTTTGGAAGATTCTCTCAGGGTCTAGTCTCCGTCTGCCTTGTCTGCCTGTCGTCTGTCTGTCTGCCTGGTTGTGTGTGTGTGTGTGTGTGTGTCTGTCTGTTTATCGGACTATCTGCCTCTCTGTCTCGCCCCTCTATTTCGGGCTCCCTCTTTCTCATTCTGTCGCAATTAAACAAACGACCATGCACGTGCACGCGCATACACGCCTGCGCGCACGATCCCACACGCATGCACACAAGTATGCACGTACGCATGCTTACGCGCGCACACCGGGACATTATAGATATGTATGGGGTTTGTTTTGTATATTGTTTTGTAATATATGGGTATACATTTAATATCGATCGAGGATAACCAATACATTCACTTTACCATAAATTGTACATTTGTACACGTCTAGACCTATCCTATGTAACAGAATAATGTAATAGTGAAACCAACGTTAGCGATAGTGTTAAATTATTGCAGTGTATTATCATAAAATAAACGGGCAAAATCTGAGCTCAATTAATATAGAAACTTCTACAAACACGAGAAGTAATAATAAAACGCTACCAAATTAAGTACAAAGGCTCGTAATAATAACGAGTCTTCACTAATAATAAACAAGTGCACATGACGTCATGGTTGGCGCAAACAAGATGGCATTATCTTTCCATTGCTCCTCCGATAATTTCATACGTTTCGTGCATTAAGTTTCGAATTAGACGCGTAGTTTACTTACATGGAGAGAAAGAAGCATGCAACGAAGCAACCGCCGAGGAGTTTTAGCCCAGTGGTTGGCAGGCGGTTCGAAAGACCAAATGGAAAAGTATGCCCGTTTAGTTACAGTTACTGAGTTAGTGTCTGTACACTGTACTGTGTACAGTGTGAGTGTAGCTGTGTACTCTCCTGTGTACTATGTAGCCTTGTAAGTTGTAATTGTCATGGCATTATTGACTTGGTCGCTACGTCGGTACTGTAGTCTGTGATTGTATTGTCGGTGCAATAACTAGGCATACATCTTTCGCAATGCAAACCGTATACGGTATAGACATCTACCATCTATACAGTCTAGCTTCTAGAATTACTACTAGTACTAGTACTAGTACTAGTACTACTACTACTAGATGTCTAGAGCCTGCATTACTCAATTTACTGGAGCCTGGAGGCCATAAGTTTATAACATTAACAGACATACATGTGTGTCACGCAAGTCTGAACTGTAGTTTAATCTGTAGGGTGTAACTGTATACTGTAGGGTGTAACTGTCTCAATCATACTTTAGAACACCCCAACCTATACATATGTCATCACCATATGCATATCATCATCAGCATCATTGTGTATCATCACCAAGCATAACCCCACCCCTTTTAGCATTATATTAGTATTTATTACCTAAACCGAACTTGTTCCCAACCCATCATCATGTTGTATGTATGCAGGTCATAATATTAGGTAGAATAGACACATCATTCTAAGTTATTAGCCTGCAAAGTGTGACATTAGGCTTAAAGCCTTAAACACAGGAGTTAAAAAAAACTAGATGTTCACACAAGTTTTTTATGATGGACCATTATGTATCATGTAAATTTACAGACCTTAAAACGATCATTGCGAGAATTTTGCTCAGAAAAACTAAATATAGCTGAATATAGTCTCACCTGACAGCGAAAATATCACTGATTACACCAACATTCAAAACACCAATATTTTATGCAGTTATAGCATAGAAAAATTGATTTGACCACATCATACACTCTCTCTCTCTCTCTCTCTCTCTCTCTCTCTCTCTCTCTAAATTCCTTCCTGTCCGCTCACATTCCCCCATTCTCTCATATCTAATATATGTCTCGCAACGCCACCGAGTTAGATGCTATCCGGCGAGTTAGATGCTATCTTCAAAGTAATTTACACAGTAAAATACTGTGTACTAATACTCTGCATTACGATAAGTCCAGCAAAAATTGATAGATTATTACCACTCACGGGCGCAACCACTGGGGGGGGGATACTTTTATGTGGACCTCCCCAACTTCTGGAACACCTTATTTTCTGGTGAGGTCCAAAATAGTCCGATAAGCGTTTATTATCGTGAAACATCCATATTTCACAGGTGAAAGTTAAAATAAATAAAAACCCCAGGTGGTCAAGTGCAGTGTAATAACTGTGATTCAGATTCAGATATCTAAATAGAACCCTTGTTAATATCATTTAGATTCGACAGTTTCGACCTACATAGTACATGCAATCTCACGTGCATGGAACGAGCAAGACATTCACCACGCGTTCGCAAGCCAACTGTGTCTATATAGCTACGTATCTCCACACAAGCGGCGCGGCACCGTTCTGCTAATCGCTGCTAAAGCTGTTTAATCAAGTGGACACATTCCTGCGACTTCTGCTTACTATTCCCTGTAGCAGTGCAAAAGCAGAGAGAAGCTTTTCTGGTCTGCGTCGGCTGAAGACTTATCTTCGAAGCTCAATGGCCCAGGCAAGGCTCAACCACCTTGCTGTTTTGCACGTTCATCAAGACATGACAGATGGAATCGATATTGAAGCAATTGCAAAATATTTTGTTGGAAAGTGTGACTCAAGGAAGGTCACATTTGGTTTCTAACACTGTTCTCTGTTTTCACGTGTCAGACACTGTTTTGCATTATTATTTTCCTCTTCATCTTAATCATGCTAACTGTGGCACACAGTTAGCACAGTCTGTGTGTAGCTTTACTACTAGCTTAATCTAATTAATAAAACATTTTGGTATTTTATGTATACATGATCCTAGTAATGTCATTAATGACATCACTTGATGTCATTGATTGATTGAATGATTGAATGATTTGATGCATTGATTGAATGATGAATGATGATGAATGAATGATGAATGATGAATTGATTGAATGATTGATTGATTGTCATTAATGACATCACTTAATGCAACACTTCCATTAACACGCTGAAATACGTGATATTCGCTCGCCCGCAGATCACGTTGCTATTGGCTGCTTGAGACCCCCCCCCCAACTTTCAACACGTGGTTGCGCCCTTGTTACCACTTTACTCGCGATACGTAAGGAAAACTCGCCTTCATGTAATTTTTCAAAAAAATGATTGGGATTTTTAACTCAAAAACTGGCCGTGTCTAGTACTAAGTCGTAAATAAAATTTATGCACACGTAATGACTATGCCAGTTGACAACACGTCATGGTGGTTCGTCATTGTTAAGTACCGCTGTCGCATGAGTTTTATCTGTATCGTTTATATTGTTTTATTTCAGACGTAGTTGCCATAACTTGAATTTATTATACACAACGTTTAGATTTATCAATATGATTTAGTATTGGGTTGCCCGAGACCTAGCAGTATATACCTAATATTTATTTAAATGATTTCAATGCAAATAATGTTATATTCAGTTTGAAACAAGCTTTATACATTGTTGATACATATATATACACGCACCGGTAGACATACGTGTAATAGACATACATGGTAATGTAAACATGCCCGCGTGTATTTGCACATATACCGAGTGAACGCACGGAGCGCGGGCGCACGAGTACAGACAAATCTGGCAAGTTAGAAGTTACCCACCGGATTGCCCAGTTTTCTTATAGCATCACAGCCACTCTGACTCTGTGCATGTGCACGAGTCTGAGCTCAGCCCAGTCCGCCCTGGAAAAATATCAGTTACTTGTCGGATAAAAAATCCATGTAAAAATTTCACTTGATCGTCACCTGTAGCGCTGCACCAATCGCAGCAGTATTTGAAAACAACCGGCAAGGTGGAGGGCTGATTTATTTGTACATGTGATATATTACAAAGTATCAGTAGTTATAGATATTGTAATTATATATTACTTAAAACGCGAAAGTTGCTATTATGAACCTTCAAATAAATAAAAAAGTGTATGGCACGTCTTTTGTACCCTATACTACTCGCAATGTTAGTTCACCACACCCCACACCTAGACTCTGTTGAGACGTTATGGCCAAGGGCATAGCCAGGAATTTGGATTGAGGAGGGGGGGGGTTCTCGGGCGAGTAACAAGGGTCTGAAATTTTTTTTTTAGTTAAATGTAAAAATAGTGCTTTAAAATCAATTTAAACACTGTTTTGTTGACAAGACTATTTCCTCTGCAGCCCTACATCGAAACCTAACCCGACCATGCTGTGACTTTTTTGTTGTTGAAATGTTTGAAATTTTTTTTGGGATTTTGATTTTGATTGGGGGTCCTAGGGCCCCCAGGACCCCCCTGGCTACGCGCTTGGTTATAGCCCCGGACTCGTGAAACGCTCTCTGGTGATACTCTCGCCCGCTGACAATAGTGTTCCTTCCTCTCCCTCGATCCCAGTAACTACAATTCAAGAGACTTTTTTTTGCCTAACAGTGTTACCATGATACTGCATTGTACAATTAATATGTGTAACATTACATGTAACGTAAACATAACATGTAATATTGTTAACATGTTTAGTTGCATCGATAGTGTTGTTATTATAATGCATCTTTTAGTTGAGAGATTTTCCGTAGAAACGCATTTCTAATTATATAATACCAAGAGCGTATTAAGTACCTTCTTAATACGCTCTTGATAATACTATTAATAGCAGTCAATAAAAAAAAAACGTTTATCAAGTTAAGGATCTTCGTAATGTTTTTTTACTGGAACACATTACGTAACACGCCTACTTAGACTACCTTTTTGGATTTATTAGTAAGATAAGCCTCGTTCACACGAGACCTCGTATTTATGAAATACGGTATTTGCGAAATACCGAATCTGAGACAAATACGCGGCCGAGTGTTCACACGCTGATTCGCGGCTCCAGAAATACGGTATTTGCGAAATACCGAATCTGAGACAAATACGCGGCCGAGTGTTCACACGCTGATTCGCGGCTCCAGAAATACGGTATTTGCGAGCTGCGAGCTGCTTTAAACACTCAAGCGAACAAGAATGCCGTGACCTGTTGTTGCTTGAGTAAACAGTAATTTGTTGAAATAACAGATTAAATCATGTCTTGAGAACCGCATGCAAAGTACATGAAACCATTGCACGATTATCAATTTTGCGTTTCTCCTTGTTGATTCGCTGTCATGTCTCGCACACTTTCTCCGCGGTATCCGGCGAAACGTCAAGCAAGGGTGCAAGTAATGCAAAATCGCACCGGAACGATATTTTTGTCAGATGTAAACCACAGCGTAACACAAACAAGAGGTGTAACGTTTGTAACCTCATAAATATTAGTCTTCAAAAGTCCTAGGGACTATATAAACGAAACGGAAGAGAGAAGTGGATCAAATCGATGTATCAATTCACTGCGGATTATCACACACAAATAGATGCCGCCTTTGTTTAATTATGTCGCGTTGTTTGAGACGGCCATTTGTGATTTTGAAAAGTCCTGACTCCGAAAAATTTATTGCTGTATATGTGGTCAAAATCAACTTTTTCTATGCTATAAATGCATAAAATAATTGGTGTTTTGAATGTTCGTGTAATCAGTGATATTTCGCTGTCAGGGTGAGACTATACTTCAGCTATATTTAGTTTTTCTGAGCAAAATTCTCGCAATGATCGTTTAAGGTCTGTAAATTTACATGATACATAATGGTCTCATCATAACAAACTTGTGTGAACATCTAGTTTTTTTAACTCCTGTTTGTAAGGCTTTAAGCCTAATGTCACACTTTGCAGGCTAATAACTTAGAATGATGTGTCTATTCTATACACTCGTAATATGTATGACCTGCATACATACAACATGATGAGGGGTTGGAACAACGTTCGGTTTTAGGTAATAAATACATATAGAGTGCTAAAAGGGGTGGGGTTAATGCTTGGTGATGATACACAAGAGGCTGATGATGATATGCATAGGTGATCGACATATGTATATGGTTGGGGTGCTTCTAAAGTATGATTGCAGACAGTTACACCTACAGTAATACAGTTACACCCACAGATTAAACTACAGTTCCAGACCTGCGTGACACATCATGATGTCTGTTAATGTTATAGAACTTATGGCCTCCAGCTCCAGTAAAATGAGTAATGCAGGCTCTAGACATCTAGTAGTAGTAGTATGTCTAGTACTGAGGGATACTGGTCGAAAAATTTTATAGATAAAGGTATAAGCCCATAAATAGCACACTGGCATAGATCTCACCAGTAGATTAAAACAGTGATACTTGAATTGTTCATGATTGGTTTAATGGGTTTTAGGAGCTAATCGCGGATTTAGTGAACGTCGCTGGGGTTAATTTTCTCAGGCCGTTTCCGAGTGTGTGTTCTGAAAGCAGCCCGCGTAAAGATTTTGTTTGTTCAATTGCAAAGTAAATAAGTTCATACACCCATATCAACTTCGCTCGAGCTTGCAATAACGGATGATGATCTGCTTATATAACAATGACTATTAACTGCAACCTACGAGACTGCCTTCCGCATCTTTTATAGTATCGTAATAAATATGCTCCGTATCCCAGCCAATTTATGTTTTGTATCAGAGACGGCACCAGAACCCAAAAAATGTTTTGGTTGAGGCAATTCTCCTTTTGAGGTAAAATTAATTAGGGTGCTGCCTACCTACCACCCACTGAGAATTTATGTACTGGTAAGAAAACTGGCATCCTTTAGAGCATGTTTCTCAAAGAAAATTACATTTAAATGGCACGCAATTATTTTATATTCAGCAAATTTGGAGGAAATTGAAAAATTTTTTTGAAAGTCAAACTTTCGAGCTGCCCGTTTTCCGTAACAAAAAGTATTATTGTCTGGTTCAAATAAAACATAGTTTCACGCTCTAGATATAAAAAATTTGGCATAGTAATTGGCCGGACACCATAGTATGTGAAATATGCTTGAGTAAAGTAATGTAAAGTGTGCAAGGGGAATTGTATATGGACATCAATTTTTGGGAAAAATGTAAAATTATCAAAAATCGAACAATGAATTAATGAAATAATTTCCTACTTATAAGCTTGCCAGAAATACAGCGCATACTATAGTGCATAGCAAACACGTCCGTAGTATATATGTAGAGCAATTAACATGAAAATTGTATGAATCTAATTATATATGCAGAAACACCAAAGAACGCGGAGTAAATACAAAAAGTAGTTTGTCGTAAACAGTTTTGAACTGTGCAGTTCGAGACACACTTAATGGAGAGGCATCTAATAAAACGCGAGCCGTAATTGAAGTTTATTTTCTTTATTTAATTGCGCACAAGCACTAATAATGGAATTGATAGATATAATTATTAATTAAACTAATCAGCAACGAGTCCAGTCAAACTAGAAATTACACCACCTAGTTTCCAGTTGTTTACATTTTGAACCTCATATTCAGTCATGTTCGTTCAAATACAAACTCACGTGTATTACCAGACTAATATCAAACTAAATATAGGCTTCTATCTTTGTGTAAATTCTGGATAAAATTGCAGAGAACATCTAAAATAATAATAAATACTGCGACAAGCTAACCACGTCTAACATCTGAAGTTAGGCCTTGCATCATGCGGCTAGCTTTCTTGCCCGGTTTACCCAGCGTACGACTGTGGTACCCGTCGATTAGTTCCACAACGCTACACTACGTGTCAGTGGCAAACGGGTACCAGTCTATTACCAACACTGGAAAAACGAGTGACACGCCATGTCCGTTCAGCCAATCAGCAAACAGCTTACACCCTTTAGATTCCCCTAGCTTGTAATGCCACGGTGATTGGTTTCCAAAAATCTTTTCAAGCGCAGTATAAGAACTCTTGTTTTTTCATTGGTATGATTTGACGTATCTAATATATGTTATCGTGACTGAATGAGGATTGCATATGTGGTGGTTTCTTTTTCCATTCGATGTCTGGAAATGTTGGTTTTCGAAGCGTTTGTTATTTAAAGAAATACAATATTTACACTATTTATTGATGTAACTATTTTAACAGAAAAAGAAATCACCCTTTACAGATAAACAGTAAGGTATGTTTCCCTAGCATTAATTATAATTTATATTCAATAACAAGTGATATTAATTGATTCTTATACGCCTAAAATCGGCTCAAAGTTTTGGTCCCGTTCTGATTTAAAATTGTCGGTTTTGCCTGGGCGCGCTTCATTTGCCAAGGTCGCTGCTAGCCCCGTTTCTAGCTTGTGTGCGTTTTTAGCACGATTCTTATCCAAAAACGGTTACGGTAAAAATTCTGAAAAATAAGTAACAATGAACGAGTTGAGCGCTTCTCACTTCAGACTACCAAGTTTGATTTAATAATCTGATATATATTTTTAAAAGTTACGTCATCTGAAAGTGCTACATTGACTCGATTGAAATGATGTGTTGCTCAAAATATAGACAATATGGCGCGAGCGAATCGCATCGCTAAGCTAGTAACTAGTACTAGTACTAGTAGTAATTCTCAGAGCGAGACTGTATAGATGAGTAGTTCTATACCGGTATAACCCGGATTTGCATTGCGAAAGAGTATGCCTAGTTATTGCACCGACATACAACAAGACTACAGTCCCGGACGTAAGCGACCAAGTACAATAATCCATGACAATTACAACTTACAAGCACATAGTAGAAAAAAAAAAAAAAAAAAAATAAGAAAAAAAAAAAAAAACACAGGAGTACACAGCTACATCTCAGACTGTAACAGTAACAGTGTACAGACACTAACGTCAGTAACTGTAACAAACGGGCATACTTTCCATTAGGTCTTCGAACCGCCTGCCAACCACTGGGCTAAAACTCCTCGCGGTTTTGCCTTCGTTGCATGCTTCTTCTCTCGCATGTAAGTAAACTAACGCGTCTAATCGAACTTAATGCACGAAAACGTAATGAAATTATCGGAGAGGGCAATTGGAAAGATAATGCCATCGTTGTTTCGCGCGACACCCATGACGTCATGTGCACTTCGTTTATTATAGTGAAGACTCGTTATTTATTACGAGCCTTTGTACGTTAATTGGTCACGGTTTATTATTAGCTTCTCCGTGTTTGTAGAAGTTGCTATATTAATTGAGCTCCCAGATTTGCCGCCGTTTATTTTAGATAATACACTGCAATAATTAACACTATCGCTAACGTTGTTCACTATTACATTATTCTGTTCATAGGATATATAGGTCTAACGTGTACAAATGTACAATTTATGGAAAGGAATGTAGCTGTTATCCTCGATCGATATCAAGTATACCCATATCTTACAAAACAAAATACAAAACAAAACAGCCATATCATATCTCCTAATGTCCCGGTGCGCGCGTAAGCATGCGTACGTGCGACCTTGTGTGCATGCGTGGTGGGATCGTGCGCGCAGGCGTGTATGTGCGTGCACGTGCATAAGGTCGTTTGTTTAATTGCGACAGAATGAGAACGAGGGAGCCCGAAATAGAGGGCGTAGACAGAAGAGCAGGATATCCGATAAACAAAACAGACACACACACCCCACACACAGCACACACACACACCACACCACACCAGCACATCACAACACACATCACAACAGGCAGACAGACAGGACAGACAGCAAACAGGCAGACAGGCAGCCCAGACTGATGAGAATCCTTCAAAAAATTACGTTGATCCAGAATCTGGATTCGGATCACCACCAAATACTCTAATCGATTGTTCTTGGCCAAGACCAACCGTCCAATGAGACGGGGACTACTAGAGAAGCGTTGCTGAAAAGGAGGTGTTGATACCCAAGCGCATATAAGCGCAGATCCTGCGCGCAATTCCGCGACAAGCTGCACGCCGCCACAGCGTAACAGTCCCCCCCACCATCTTGCTGTACGCCCAATATAGAGTTGCATAACATTTAAAAAAAATTGAAGAGAAAATAGATCAATGATTTGTATGAATTTTGAATGGGCGTCCGAAGTTGTCTCCACAAAAAAAATAAAAATATATAAAAAACCTGGATCCATATCTGGAATCCGGATCACCACCCAAAAATCTAATCGATTGGTCTGTTGGCTCAAGACGCCAACTCCGTCCAAAAACAAATTCAATACAAAAATCCGTTCCGTATTATTTTTTACATATCGTGTTGACGACAAACCAATAAACAAACCAACAAAACAAACCTAACCAGGGGCGAAAACATACCCTCCTTGCGAGGTAAAAAACAAACGGACAGTGGGCGACAAACCTCGCTTGCGGAGTAAATTATAATAATTACTGATATGGTCAGTACAATTAGAAACACATGATTCACGTTATGGATTTTCGCGATACGAAGGCGT
>NW_014577088.1:582946-592392 GCF_000485595.1 Priapulus caudatus
TCAAGCAACAACGGTAGGCATCTTGAGAGTGAGAATAAACACTAAAAAACGCTGAAAAAAACTCGCAATGATCGCTTTAATTTAGCTCCAAGAAATGGTCATACCTCAAAAGTCTATTTCAAACTTTTGCTGTAGATAAAACGTGTAGTTGGCTGAGACTTCAAACATTGTCAATGTTAGCGAGACATGCTATAGCTCAATTGAATCATTAAACCCCTGCTTTCTTGCAGTAACTTGGCACTACTTAATTATCAAGCTATACCTTATTTTATGAGACAAATGAAATCAAAACAATGTCATGGTTGCTATTTTTGCCTTGCTCAGTTTGGAAACCAAACAATGGTGATATTAGAAAAGGCAAGCATGTGGCGTCATCATGTGATTAGCGTTTTTATTTCACTTAATTATCTCATGTTTTAGGTAATTGTAGACAGGAAAGAAAGGTAGAAGTACTAATAACGACGCTGGAATAATATAAAAATGTGATAAGAAACAAGTCGAAATATAAATGATAATTATTTTATTTGAGATATACAGGGCCTGAAACTAACGCTCGCCCACTCACTCGAGGTTCGTGGAAATCCATAAGGGCTAGTAGCATGTCTTGGCTGACCAGCCCTGCTGGCAAGTGCTGGTGATGCAACTGATCCCATCTGATTTAAGTATAAAATGTGTGTGTGCAAACATCAATTTTATCACTAAATTTGAGCAGGCATACCCCGACAGACCCACCCATGCGTATAATCCTCCTGTGAGATGCTAACTGCTCACCATGGCAGTTCAGCACCACACACCAGATAATTCAGGGCTGGTAGACATCGTTAAGGGTTGTTAGATTTAAACAGATGTCTATCCCTAATGGCTAGGGAAGGTTTTAGGTTATTTTCAAGCCATGGATATACATAGTTTTGTGGTGCCAAGTGATCGGAAATTGGCAGAGCTTCTCTGATGTAAAAATGTAAAAATCTGCTGTCCAGTGGCAGTGCCAAAAAGCTCAATTTTTTTCCCTATACCTGAATCTTGAGTGCAATACATTACCTTCCTTGTTGTCGCTCTGTTTTGGCCAAAGTGGTATAACTCGGACGTGATCAGTCCATTTGGTCAGTCCTATTGGTCAGTCCATTTGGTCAATTTTATTGGTCAGTCCTATGCTGGTATTTCCATACATGCATCATGTATGCATGTGTTGTATTCACATGGCTTTCCGATCGAAAAATTGATTTTTGCCAAAGCCAAGGAATGATAGAAATGGCACACAACAAAAATGGCCTTGTACAAGCTCACTGCTTTTCACTTGAATTATTTTGTAAAGATATCATAAGATTACTGATCATTGTGCCAAAAGCTTAGGAAACTCTTAGAACAGGAAGAGGTTAGTTTCACAAGTTTAGCTTTGCTCAATGCAAGTAACAACAACATTGAATTAATGTGAGTGGATATAGCTGCATACTGCTCAATTGTGAAAGATAGCCTTATTTAATAGTCATGTGTAGCAGGATGATGTTATATCTATGGAGTGTCCTGCCCACGTAACGCTACTAGCTATATGTACTCAATGCACGCAGATTGACATCTGGAATCTTGCACGTACATGTGATTCCTCATCAAGAAATGGCGTGCTCTTCAGACTGATGTACATGCAATTTCAAGAAAATGCATAATTTTGTATTTAAAGTTGACTATAATAGTTTCTTTCAAGTTCCTAATGTTGGGTGTCCTTCATGACATGAAATGTACATTCCTAATTTTTATCTGCTACTATATATCTACCTGTGCACAGTGCACACTCACATACACAAACACACATGCAGGAGTAGAAATTAACTTTTGAACAAGGGAATCCAACGGACTCCCTGCCTTCAAAAAGAGGGAGTCTGCAGCAAAATGAGGGAGTCCGCAATCTGAAGTTCAAGACTAAAGATAAAACAATAACGCATGTGCTTATTTTGAAGATTCATGCAGTTGCACGTCTGCCAAATTTTCTTTGGACATTTGCTGAAAAAATACGGTAATTCCGCGAGGCCGTGCTCTGGAACGAACTAGTTAGTATATAGCAGAATTTTCAGGGAGTCACTCATCGCTTCTGATTCAGTTATTATTGTTATATAAAGTGATGGTTCTAGTAAAGACCATGGGTATTTTCATTACACATGTATGTATATATATACATATTATTGGATTAGTCTCACTGTTAAGAATTCGTGTAGGTGCAATACAGATGGCCATTATCAGTGTGTATTCTCACACAAGAAAACCAAGATGGCCATGTGTGTTGTCCCTCCTTCTCTCCCCACTGGCCCTCTCTAATTTGTTTTCTTTTTCCTTTTCGGTCCCTTTCTCTCTCTCTCTCTCCCACCCTTCTCTCCCTGTTTTGCTATCGTGCTTACGTTTACTGCCTGTACATGTGTACCTGTAGTATTACCTGTAGTATTACTTCAATGTAGTATTACGTGTAGTATTACGTGTAGTATTACGTGTAGTATTATCTGTAGTATTACCTGTAGTATTACGTGTAGTATTACGTGTAGTATTATCTGTAGTATTACCTGTAGTATTACGTGTAGTATTACGTGTAGTATTACGTGTAGTATTATCTGTAGTATTACCTGTAGTATTACCTGTGCCTATTAACAATATAACTCGCTGTTTGCTACCAAATATGAATTTGCATGTTCAGGTTGAGTAGAATAATACATCATTCACGTATATATATATATATATATATATATATGTATTTTAAATTTTCTAATTACAGTCCGACCTCCTTTATCCGCCATCCGTTATCCGGAAATCTATATAATCGGCCGTGATCTCGCAGTGTATGTTCTCTGTTTTTCATTCATTTCCACCTAAAAATCTTGCTCAAAACTCGCGCGATGTACCAATCGTACGTATGTTTGCGTACATGTGCGCGGGCGTGTGTGTGTGTGTTGTCCACTCGTGTCCGCTATGCCTCTGGTAAAGTTTCTGTTTTATTTCATTTTATTTCCATTTGATATATATACGATAAAACACGACAGTTTGTTACAAATAATCATAGCAACGAGTAAATACATTATCACATGCATAAACCCTACTGAACTGCATAGAAATGCTGTGTTTGAGCATAACTCTCATATCTGGTCAAATCCCATATCCGGATGGGTACTTTATCTGGCGTGGCCGGATAAAGGAGGTCGGACTGTACCTATTTTTATGGATGTGCAATGACAGTGTTGACTATTTGGGTTATGTTGTTACAATTTAAGGTTTAGATAGGTGGAATAAATGAATTTATTATCAGGCATGTGGGTTTTTGGAAAAAATATATGGCCATTGGCCAGGGCATTTAGAACACATTAGACAGGGTTAGAAGAGACCTGTGCCTGGCTGCCAGAGGCAGAGCATATGTGCTTGGCATCAGCCAAATGTAAAATATTTTTAGTTAACATTTTTGCATGTTTTGCCTCAACTGTGGTGCCTCAACTCAAGCACTGTAAATTAGTTGCTCAGGGTTGGAAAATGAAAATCGAAGTGAGTTATACTTATAGCAACGTTACTTATTTCCCACTGGCATCTGTTGAACACATGCAGGCAGGATGCAGGCACGTGTATAATGTACACCAGAGCTAACAAAACAAATTGTAAAGGTCCAGATACTTGCCGGGAAAACAGGGTTTTGGTCATGTATGATTCACATGAATTACCATTCAACAGTGGCATGTTTAATTTTAAAACATTGAATTAAACAATATAGTTAAAAACCTTAATGAACATATATATATGGATTTGGTATTTTACAGATTGAGATTCGGTCTGCCGTTTGAAGAAATATGTAAACCAAACATTCCTGCATCTCTTTTGGTAAGTTACCTTTGTTATGTATATATCATTAGGTAATTTATTATTTGTAGACATACTGTTCCATATATATGCATTGCTATAGGATTCTATATATAGATACACATATTGATTCATAAGAAGCCAATAGTGCTCTGTAATTAAAAATTAATATGCACTTTGGCAGGTGTGTGGATCTCCTGCTTTTTCTGCTGCATAATGATTTTTCTCCAGTAGTGAGGCAACATTCGTAGCCATACTGAGTAACTAACACTCCTCCTGGTGTTGCGTAGAAGATTCCATCAATATTTATACCCTTGTTGCTGAATGGTATTAGTTGAAGACATATATGCAGGTGTCAGCCAGAAAGCAATAACTATTTTGTTAGCTAAAGTTGTTGACAAACACACTGCACGCATGTGTGTACGTAAAGTAGAACTCGCAACAGCATTAAATTATGGTTTATTCTTAGTCGATTTGAAATCAGGGAAGCTCCTCGTCGGTCCGGTTTGCAGTATGTCGCTCCCGAAGTTTATAGCAGAGTGATCTGCATACTGCATGCAGGTTTATAATCGCTTCTGTTCGGTGTACACGCAGCATCGCCAAATACACATGTGCATGGTGAACAGACCTAGTTGGTAATAAACGTTACAGATTTGCTCAGTTTTCATATATATTCTAGCTCATCAGTTATGTTATTGCGCTGAACAAGAAATCTTATAAGGGTGGCCTAAGTAGTTGGCAGCTCCTATTGAGGCTATTCCGTGTGCGGGTATTTCAGTGTAGACTGTGTACAGCAGCTAGTTGGGCTACAGCAGTTCGGACCCCTAAGACGACTCGGCTGCATGACAAGCGGTGAAATAAAAGTGAAAATGCTACGTTCCCCACTAGATTTGCGAGAGGCACACATTGTGCTCTGATCTCCGCTACTTGTGTGCATGCACGCACATACATGCACGTAGCGGCGGGCGTACGCGTTAAGACCGACAGCTTTGCACTCACGTTAGCTCTCGTGAACTTGAGAGCTGGCCCACGTTTGTGTAACGGCATTGTAAGCCCGAGAAAAGCTTAGCTGCTAAGAGCCGGCAAGGTTAGTCGTCGGCCTGTTTTATGCGCGAAGTCGGCCTGGCTGTGGGCCCAGCGAGCGGTGGGTGCTGCTGCATGCTATTTGCTTCTTTTTAACGTGGCAGTCGGTTAGAGAACCAGATCCTTAAAACGATCTACCCGCCGGCTGCGTGTTTTTGATTGTTGGAGGGATGGGAGGGAAAGGTATCAGATGCCTGCAACTAAAACCCCCAGCAACTCCTTCCAGATGTGAGTGAATCGTCTTGTAATTGCTTCAAACTCAGGGTAAGGGGCTGGTAAGGCTGCGCGCGTGTACAGTACAAGTCGCACCCACGCATACAGCCGCTAATGGGTATGTGCGGTCGCTTGCTGAACAAGTGAGTGCACCCACCGGAATAGAAGGCACTCGCTGTATTGTTCCAGAGAATTTCCTAGACAATAGAATTATCTGCCTGCACCTATCCATGCATGCATGTGCTATTTAGCTGGTCGTTATACTGGCGCACAAGTTGTGTTTGTCTGCACGCATAATTATTTTAAATCCAGTCTCCTTATATTAAAATTTAAATTCGTTTATTATACGTTTATAAGACTTACTATACATGAATTATTCTAAGCGCACGTTTATTTCAATGTCTGCTGTTACATGTCCAGGCTCCTTGAAGAATCTTTTGAAGATCCTTTATCCCAATCTACATCGATCATGCTGATTTTATGATTTCGATCTCGTTATGTATGCTATGGCTGAACCTGCCTTATTTTCACAAGGATTAGATTTTTTAGAACTTGTGATGTAACCTACACTAAGCCTACTGACAAACTCGCATTTTCTCAGCTGCATAATTCTCTAACTTTCTTTCTGATTCTTTTTTTCGCGCACATATTTTGCTTCCCAAAAGCATTCCAGCGAAAAGTTTACCTAATGGTTTATTTGCACGCGAATGACTGTTTGTGTGCTTGCCACACGGCGTTTCCACGAATGCGGAATTCTTGGTGAGAACGGCTACGAACCTAGTTGCTGATTGCTAGCTTGTGCTCTGGCACGCAAAGGTTTAAACGAAGATTTGGCAGTTTTTAACCACTACGTTAGCACAGCGCTAATGCACGTGTTGTGACCCATCTTGGTCACCATATTCAGAATTAAGTATTTTATACCCCTAAAAAAGCAATTGACCAACACACTCCGGTTACCCTACTTTGTTGGGTTAAGTTATTATGTCTGCACTTTGAATTGTTGTTTTACTGGGCCAAACAGATATATATATAGCTGGGATACTCCAAATTCAACTTGTTTTCTTTAAGGTTATTTTATAGCCAATTTTAAGCCTATCAGGAGCAGTGTTGAATATAATTCACCTCGAATAAAACATTTTTAGCGTCGGTGGTTACTGTTTTACTGTTTTGGAATATCGCTAATTCTGATTGGCTAATACCTGCTATAATATTCCCCTATAATATTAAATCGGCAGGTAACTTGGTGTGATTTGGCTCATACAAGAAGTGGTATGGTCGTTTAGCAAATGATGGTAATGTAATGGTGGTAAGAAATAAACCGTAAATATCTGTGGTTGTTTGAACATCAACGCGGGATATCCGGCTGCCAGGTTGACCGGTGCTCCGATGCTTTCCGGCAGAGTTCAAGGCGACTATAGTATACGGTGCAGTGTCGATCATCAGTGATGCTAAGCGATTGCACGGAAGCCGATCGCTGTTTATCGCCGTGGTTATAATATTTACATGCAGTGCTAAGCGGGTTCGGTGAGGAAAAAATACCCCGTTTTACCCAATGTTCGTCTCCATCTCGATGGCTTGCTGCACATCTGCCTGTATATTACTGCAGTACCGTGTCTTTGGCTTATAGACGGAGATAGCTGGACCTTGGTGATGAGTGTGCTGAGTCACACTTGGGGCACAGAGTCCAAACGCCAACATGTTACGGCACCAGAAATTTAAAGTTCATACTTCAATTCACCGAGGTTATGTTAGTCATTGCAATTATAAACAAGTTTTGGATTTGCTGAAGTTTGTTATTTAGCGTAACTTTTGTAACAGCAGTAAATCAGAGGTATTATTAACGCGTTTAATGATAGATGGTTTTAATACACAGGTCCTAAATATATGATAGCAGTTCTTGCGATCAGTCACCGTGCTGTATTGCTTGTATAAACATGTACACGTAATAGCGCAAAGATTTTTGAAAGCATGTCTCTATGTTTTCTAAATATGCACCACATGTGATGGTGTTTAACAAGGCGCAGACAGACACTCCTGTACTCCTGTACCAGATTGTGCTAGGCTGAGCACCTTCGATGCTGGAATCAACATAAGTCTATCCACAAAAAAACAATACACCCAGAGCATCAAGCAAATAATTAAGAGCATATTAAGTATGTGTACTCAGGCCCTACTTAATACGCTCTTGAAATAATCAAACAAATTAACACAAGTAGAACATATATATTCTGTATTTAATGTGCTGTCTGCCACCAAGCAGGAATTTCTTCATCCTAATTCCTATATTCTTTTGCCGTCTGACTGATACTTTCATAAAACTAATTTGCATCTATATAAAAACGCTTGCAGTTAATGAGTGACATATCATTCATGGTGTTTATGCGTGAATAAAGATGAGCTATTCCGCTTTAGTAAGAACTGATGACTTCAGCACCTGGGATTAGCGCACACACTGTGAATGTGTGGCCCAATTTCTGCAGCTCGATCAAGTGTCAAGATCACGCGAATTTTTAGCTGGGCTATTTTCTCAAATGATTGCGTAGCTGATGTAAAGTATATAATTCTCACCTGCTGACTTCGCGTTAACACCTCAGTGAGTCAGTGCAGCCAACTTCTCTCTGCTGTTGCACCTGTCAGACATGTGTTTACTTATGCAGGTGCTGATACTGAAGATCACGGCGGAAGGTCCGCACAAGAAGGAGGTTTTTCGAGCGCCCGGCAACCAGAACAGCGTGAAGCAGTTGATGCGCATTCTGAGGAATGGCAAGAGCGCCAATCTACAGGACTACTCCGTTCACACAGTTGCCTCACTGCTGAAGGTAGGTCTCAGTCGCCTCGTAGCTGAAGGTGGGTCTCAGTCACCTCGCTGCTGAAGGTGGGTCTCAGTCACCTCGCTGCTGAAGGTAGGTCTCAGTCGCCTCACTGCTGAAGGTAGGTCTCAGTTGCCTCGCTGCTGAAGGTAGGTCTCAGTTGCCTCGCTGCTGAAGGTAGGTCTCAGTCGCCTCGTAGCTGAAGGTGGGTCTCAGTCGCCTCGTAGCTGAAGGTGGGTCTCAGTTGCCTCGCTGCTGAAGGTAGGTCTCAGTCGTCTCGCTGCTGAAGGTGGGTCTCAGCCATCTCGGCTGTCGTGCGAGCCATCTATGTTGTTCTCCACGTGCTGCCTGTGTTTCTTGTCCTGTCAGCGTGTGCAAATCTATGAGGGATATTGTCTATGGTCTGACCTTCGTGTGTAGGTCAGTGATAATTGGTCGAGTAGTTGGAGGGATTTCCAATCCTCGACCGAATATCCACATACGTTATCGGAGTTAAATCCTAACCGGTTATAGCTACACTGTTAAATTTTTATCGCGTGATCGCCACGGTTGTGGGACGCATAGCATATCCCTCGGGTTTCCATCCCTGCTTACCAAGATTCTAATTCAAACGTCCTCGCAGTCACGTATGTGCGTGCGCGCTTGCGTTCACCAGTCATGTGTACGTGCACAATCACCCATGCGTTACGTAAGTAATGCGTTCCAGAGAAAAAACGCTCGTATCGCGAAAATCCATAACGTGAATCATGTTTTCTGAATGACTGCCATATCATAATTATTATAATTACCTCCGCCAAGGAGGTTTGTTTTCGCCCCTGTTCGTTTGTTTTTTACCTCCGCCAAGGAGGGTATGTTTTCGCCCCTGTTAGTTTGTTTGTTGGTTTGTTTATTGGTTTGTCTGTCAACACGATATGTAAAAAAAATACGGACGGATTTTGATGAATTTTTTTTGGACGGGTTGGTCTTGAGCCAACAACCAATCGATTAGATTTTGGTGGTGATCCGGATCCAGATCTGGATCCAGGATTTTTTATATATTTTTATTTTTTTTGTGGAGAAACTTCGGACGCATTCAAAATTCATAAAAAATCATTGATCTATTTTTCTTCAAATTTTTTTTAAATGTTATCAAACTCTATATTGGGTGTACCAGCAAGATGGTGGGGGGGACTGTTACGCTGTGGCGGCGTGCGCCTTGCCGCGGAATTGCGCGCAAGATCTGCGCTTATAGCGCTTGGGATCAACACCTCCTTTCGGCAACGCTTCTCTAGTATCCCGTCTCATCTGGACGGGTTGGTCTTGGGCCAAGAACCAATCGATTAGATTTTGGTGGTGATCCGAATCCAGATCTGGATCAACGAATTTTTTGAAGGATTTCTCATCAGTCTGTCTGCCTGTCTGCCTGTCTGCCTGTCTGTCTGTCTGTCTGCCTGTGTGTGTGTGTGTGTGTGTGTGTGTGTGTGTGTGTGTGTGTGTGTGTGTGTGTGTGTGTGTGTGTGTGTGTGTGTGTGTGTGTGT
>NW_014577088.1:592966-594169 GCF_000485595.1 Priapulus caudatus
TCGTGTGTAGGTCAGTGATAATTGATCGAGTAGTTGGAGGGATTTCCAATCCTCGACCGAATATCCACATGGAAAACGCCAATTTTTGATTGGTTAAACCCGTTAAAGGAATAATAGGTCCATTGATTATGAAATGTTGACGAATGCTAGAGTAACTGGCACCTTGTGTAGTTAATAAGTACATTACCTTATAGCCAAACGTGTATTAGTTTGTCCAATATCACTGCTGGTTACTAAGAAATGTCAGTTCAAGGATAGAGAACATAGGTCCCAATAAAACCAATGTCATTTACATCAATATAAATATAATATTATATCAATATAATAGGTTAGAATTATGGTTAGGGTTATTGTTAGGGTTAGGTTTAGGGTTAAGGTTAGGGTTAGAATTAGGGTTAGGGTTAGGGTTAGGCACATTGGTTTTATTGGGACCCATGTTCTCTATCCTTGGGCCGTTAGGGCCAGGGTTAGAATTAGGGTTAGGGTTAGGCACATTGGTTTTATTGGGACCCATGTTCTCTATCCTTGGGCCGAAATGTCTAATTGAAATCCGCAGTCCAAGAAATCAGTTGACTAAGTTGTTTACAGTTTCCATGCAGTTTCAAACCGCTGGGTGTGATACAGATTTATAGTGCACGGACATTTTCGCACGCATGCTCGGCCATACGCAATGCTATCATCAGTGATTACGTAAACACGGACGCTCGTGATAAGGAACTTTGTTTAGTCCGTGGCCATGGTTACATCGCTGACACCTCCATTTCAACTGGCATCCCGGTCCAAAACATATGGGCCGCACAAATGTTTACGTCATCGGCGACTTATCGCTCGACTCCTGGATGACATTTACGGCACGTAAATGAATATCAACAACCGATTTCAAGTCTTGCTTGTAATGTAACCAGCAGTGATATTGGACAAACTAATACGCATTAGGCTATAATGTTACGTACTTATTAACTACACAAGGTGCCAGTTACTCTAGCATTCGTCAACATTCCATAATCAATGGACCTATTATTCCTTTAATCCTGTGAAGCGATAGTTTTCCTGTCGACTAGTAAAGTTAAACAATTGAGCTATGTTCAGTTGTGTAGATTGAATCAAATTACTAGCCGGACACCTGGCCTTGCCCGGAAATTAAAGCTCTCAGTTGGTGACCACTTGGTTGAAAGAAAAATACTCAAAAATATACATATCTAT
>NW_014577088.1:594496-598915 GCF_000485595.1 Priapulus caudatus
TATGACTCTTCAAGAGGTACTGATTTGACGGCTTCGCCCGTTTATCTATCTGAGCGGATTCCTTCTGACATACTTATTGATGCGGAGCGCACCGGATACGGACGATACAACTCGTCCTAACCCTTGTTAATGCAGTACGATTAAACATTCTACAAGCTGCATAACTCGAGTCATGTCAGTAATTGTTGAGCTCACCTATAAAGCTGCATAGGAATTATATGTGATGCCATCACTCACTGACTGCCCGGTTGGGCCAGTTTTTCACTATAACTTTTTAGTGTAAAAGAGATACTGTTACCCTTGAAGATATTTTATCAGACGGTGAAAATGTGGGATATTGCTATCGCGGAGTATAAAGGCCCATGGTCAGAACTCGAGATATGCAGGTGTTTACCTGAGTCAACTGGTCTTCCTCGTATCAGTTTGATGAGTGTGGAACTGTATGTTGCTCCAAATATAATTTTACGGACTTGCGCGCTCGCCTGCCTGGCACGTTTGACAATGCGCATCTCGTGCTAGTCTGCAATGATACCACCTATCAAAATAGGCGATTAACTTACGTGATAACATTCAAAGCAAGGTCAAGGAGGGGCGCGTGATCATCTATAATTCATGCGTCAGATAGCAGCACAGAGCAATAACAGGTACATTTATTGTGTGCGAATTAATGTGCGTGGGCCGCGATCGCTGGCGATTAAATCGCCACGAATTTTAATCGCCGATCACGAAGGCGGCCACGTAGCGAATTTAATCGGCACCGATTTAACATCACATGAATATCAACAACTACCGTCGATTGGTTTAGAAAAAATCGATCGGCGACAAAATGAACGCCGGAGCCACGGGCACACGAAGCGAATTTGCCCAGCGTATAATAATGGCCGGCGTAATAATCGCCCCGAAATATCTAACATTTGTGGATACGCGGCGATTCGTGGCGGGCGATTAAAATCGGGTCTGACGTGAAGACGGCCACACGGGCGAATTTTTTTGACGACGATTTTAAAATTCGTGGCGATCGGGCGATAAAAATCGCTCGTGTGCCCCTACCTTTATCTTCACTATTTCTATTGAGACTTACTTGGAAACCTCATCGATCTTTTCGGTAGTGTCCATCTGTGAAGACACCATCACCTGGAACAGCTTGTCCTCGTTGGCAGGGCCGAATATGCCATTCGGTAGCTTCCGCGCAGAAATTTCTGCAAAGAATTCAAAATTATTCAGACTACTGCTCATGTATTATATCCACTACAATTACTAACATATTCCACATTCTCAACATCTCCATTTCCATTCTCCATTCTCCACATTTCCATTTCCATTCCATTCTCAACATTCACTACAATTCCACAACAAGCTCAACATTCTCAACAAGAACAACAACAACAACATGCGTATATAGCTTGCATGCTACTAATTGCCACTATCACAATAAATTTTTTTTATACAGGACGATAAGACGAATTATTCTTTCGAATGACTACGAGTTAATCAATTAAGGAACGTCAATTACACATGAAAGATTTAGGTGTGAATGACACCAGTATGATCCCACGTCATAGCATCATGATCATGATCGTCAAAAGTCAGCAAAACGTTATATCTAATACATATTTGTGAATGTATGTCTGTTTGTCTGTTCTCGATGCAAATCAATACGAAGCAACTCTAAAAATGTCAAAAGACGTTCAGTAGGGTAAGTTTGGTGTTGAGATCAGATGAATTCATGGGCAATTGGAGTTTGACCTCTGAGGTCATCTAAGCCAAAAAAACGCGATAAATGAATGGGTGGGGGAATGGATGGATGGATGGATGGATGGATGGATGGATGGAAATGGATGGATGGATAGATGGATAAGATAGATAGACTATGATAGATAGATAGATAGATAGATAGATACATACATTTTTTACGCTTTATTTCCCGGGCAAGGCCGGGTGTCCGGCTAGATGATCTTTGTGCATTGTCGTTTTAGGGGTCATCGTCTCATCGTGTGTCCCTAGATGATCTTTGTGCATTGTCGTTTTAGGGGTCATCGTCTCATCGTGTGTCCCTAGATGATCTTTGTGCATTGTCGTTTTAGGGGTCATTGTCTCATCGTGTGTCCCTAGATGACCTTTGTGCATTGTTGTTTTAGGGGTCATCGTCTCATCGTGTGTCCCTAGATGACCTTTGTGCATTGTTGTTTTAGGGGTCATCGTCTCATCGTGTGTCCCTAGATGACCTTTGTGCATTGTCGTTTTTGGGGCATCGTATGTCCATGGGTGACTTTCGTGCATTGTCGTTTTAGGGTCATTGTGTGTCCCTAGATGACCTTTGTGCATTGCCACTGTCGGATGCGCAGCCGCGTGTGACCTTAATGCGTTGCCATGTTGGCTTCCGTTGTCATGTTTTTCCATCTATGGGCCTTTGCATTGCACACACAAGCTTATATGACAAAGACTGCTAGACCGGACGTTGCAACTTGCTAACGGGTGGATAGCTCGGAGGCATCGTAAAACAGAGATAATTAATCGCGGCGTACTTTTGCTTGTCGCGCTGCAGGATCATCATGTCTCTGCAGTCGGTCACGCAGAATCTCCTCGTGCTGCTCATCGGCATGTTCAAGCTGATCGCCGTCAACGCGGAGCACGCCGGCACGGGCATGTCCTCCGAGGCGCTCGGCGTCAGCGTGGCGCCATCTATACTCCACTCCTGCTCGGCGAACGGCCGAAAGGTCGACGTCGACCGATTCCGGCAGGCAGCGAGCATCGTCACATTCCTCATAGACCAGTTCGGCGATTCTGCACTGTTTGGCAGGTACGTCTGTGTTAGTGCCAAACTCTCCTGCTCACGATATTGTGGGTGAGGAGGCTAGGCTGGTGGTGGGTGGAGGAGGGGGTAATGATGAAGCCGCTTTTGTAATGGATGTTTGCGATAAGCGTGAGTCATCTACAGGTATGGAAAATATGTGAAGCGTTCGGTTGATATAATATGGTCAGTAGTCTGATATAGCTAGGTGGAGCTAGTGAAGTGTCTTTGTACGGGTGTATGTAACAGTTCGCAAGGTGTGTTTTATGATCACTATCTGAAATCTAGTTCATATGTTCGTCTATTGAATGAATACATGGCATCTCGGACGGCCCGCTACTATGTAATCGTAACAGATGTGTATCTGTTTGTAGGGATAATTACGAGTACTTTGTGCACACGACTCGTCAACTGTTCGACTCCGATGCTAAGTGGAAGTTCCTGATGCAGTGTCCGCGCACTCCCGACACAGGGGGAGCCACTAGCCGTGACTTAAGCCTAGGTGTCGACAGCTCCATGTCTGGACTAGAACTCGGTGATCTAGATGGTCAGTACTCACTAAGTACTTGTTTGAAACGGTACTATCTTAAAATCTTATGTTCATGTGTAAGCCACTACTTTTGAAGGTGCGTGATATTTCGTGGGAAGGCTGTAGCGATTCGCTGGAAGCGAGTATTACTCACAACACATGGTTACTGACTTAGAAGTTAGAGTTACTGCCTGTAAATGTTACTAGTTTGTTAGTAGGATTTATACATAGCGTTAGACGCATAGAATGTGAGCTAGGGCAGCATGTCTATTGTTACCATATCTTAAAGCAAGTTTTGTGTGGCTGCAGATACAGCAGAACTGACGAAGAGTCAGGAAAGCTTAAGTGCTATCAGCCGGAGTGCAAAGTCTAGCCGTAGTGGATCTTTGGCTACTGTCACGGAGGCTAGCTTAAGGGTAAGCTCAAATATTGTTATGATTTATAATACTATTCTTAACCGTAGAAAGTCTGAGCAAGGTGGGGCAGCATGTGTGGAAGCGTGGTTGTGCATTCGTTCTGTTTACATAGTAGGGAAGGTCGTTCTATATTGTGTACACAGGGGTGTGAAAGTGGGAACCAAGAAGAATGTGGGGGTATGTGAGGCAGCGTAGGAGATGGTTATATGTGGACTATAACGATTGTCAAGGTGTAATTACTCTAGCCAATCGTTGTGGCCATAGGGTATTCTAAAAGAAAATGTTTAACGATGAAGTGCTTCAAAGTCAATCATATGACATGCGTGAGTGAAAAGCACTCACTCACTGGTAAGCTCAAAAATATTGACTGGTCAGATAGGTCAGTTGTCAAGGAGGTAGAGACAGTGTGTGGCGTGCGTGCGTATGTGGTGTGCGTGCGTATGTGGTGTGCGTGCATATATAGTGTGCGTGCGTATGTGGTGTGCGTGCGATGTGGTGTGCGTGCGTATGTGGCGTGTGGCGTATGTGGTGTGCGTGGGCGTATGTGGTGTGGCGGTGCGTGCGTATGTGGGCCGTGCGTATGTGGTGTGTGTGCGTATGTGGCGTGTGTGTTATGTGGTGTGCCGTTGCGTATGTGGTGTCGCGTGCGTATGTGGCGTGCGTGCGATGTGCGTGCGTGGTAT
>NW_014577088.1:599872-601079 GCF_000485595.1 Priapulus caudatus
TCGAACCAAGCGCTTAGAGATGTCACGATCATCGATTATACTCGATCATCGGTTGAACAGTGGCTCGAACCAAGCGCTTAGAGATGTCACGATCATCGATTATACTCGATCATCGGTTGAACAGTGGCTCGAACCAAGCGCTTAGTGATGTCACGATCATCGATTATACTCGATCATCGGTTGAACAGTGGCTCGAACCAAGCGCTTAGTTATCAAAATCCGTAATCGATTTCATCCCCCCCCCAAAAAAAAACCAAATTTTTTTTTCATACTACGCGTGCGTATGTGGTGTGCGGGCGTATGTGGTGTGCGTGCATATATGGCGTGTGTGCGTATGTGGCGTGTGTGCGTATGTGGCGTGTGTGCGTATGTGGCGTGTGTGCGTATGTGGTGTGCGTGCGTATGTGGTGTGCGTGCGTATGTGGCGTGCGTGCGTATGTGTTGTGCGTATGTGGCGTGTGTGCGTATGTGGTGTGCGTGCGTATGTGGCGTGCGTGCGTATGTGGCGTGCGTATGTTGTGTGTGTGCGTATGTGGTGTGTGTGCGTATGTGGCGTGCGTGCGTATGTGGCGTGCGTGCGTATGTAGAGTGCATGCGTATGTAGAGTGCGTGCGTATGTGCCTATGTGGCGTGCGTATGTTGTGTGTGTGCGAATGTGGCGTGCGTGCGTATGTGGTGTGCGTGCGTATGTGGTGTGCGTGCGTATGTGGTGTGCGTATGTAGTGTGCGTGCGTATGTGGCGTGCGTGCGTATGTGGCGTGCATGCGTATGTGGCGTGCGTGCGTATGTGGCGTGCGTGCGTATGTGTTGTGCGTATGTGGTGTGCGTATGTAGTGTGCGTGCGTATGTGGTGTGCGTGCGTATGTGGTGTGCGTGCGTATGTGGCGTGCGTGCGTATGTGGTGTGTGTGCGAATGTGGTGTGCGTGCGTATGTGGCTTGCGTGCGTATGTGTTGTGCGTATGTGGTGTGCGTGCATATATAGTGTGCGTGCGTATGTGGTGTGCGTGCGTATGTGGTGTGCGTGCGTATGTGGTGTGCGTGCGTATGTGGTGTGCGTGCGTATGTGGTGTGCGTGCGTATGTGGCGTGCGTGCGTATGTAGAGTGCGTGCGTATGTGGTGTGCGTGCGTATGTGGCGTGCGTGCGTATGCAGAGTGCGTGCGTATGTGGCGTGCGTGCGTATGTAGAGTGCGTGCGGATGTGGTGT
>NW_014577088.1:601607-606547 GCF_000485595.1 Priapulus caudatus
GTCTCGCGCCTGTCACCGCGTCTCGCGCCTGTCACCGCGTCTCGCGCCTGCCACCGCGTCTCGCGCCTGCCACCGCGTCTCGCGCCTGCCACCGCGTCACGCGCCTGCCACCGCGTCTCGCGCGCGCCTGCCACCACGTCTCGCGAGTGCCTGTCACCTCATCTCGCGCACACGTTTCCTACAGCGTCTCGTCACGTTTCAGACGCGGGCAGCGTCCGTCGACGAGCTTCACGGCGACGCGAAGCGCACGCAGAGCTCGTGCTCGCTGCAGCAGCTGGACATACGCGAGCGACACGCCGAGCGCATGCGTGCGCGCTCCGAGTGGTTCCTCGCGCCGCCGCGCCGCGTCGAGATCACGCTCGACATGAAGCGCATCGAGGAGATCCTGCAGTCGATGGAGCAGTGCTGGGGAGGGTGGAACGCATGTGAGTATTGTGTGTGTAGTTACAGCAGTGTTGGGGAGGGTGGAACACATGTAAGTATTGTGTGTGTGTAGTTACAGCAGTGTTGGGGAGGGCTGAACGCATGTAAGTATTGTGTGTGTGTAGTTACAGCAGTGCTGGGGAGGGTGGAACGCATGTGAGTATTGTGTGTGTGTGTAGTTACAGCAGTGCTGGTGAGGGCTGAACGCATGTAAGTATTGTGTGTGTAGTTACAGCAGTGTTGGGGAGGGCTGAACGCATGTGAGTATTGTGTGTGTGTAGTTACAGCAGTGTTGGAGAGGGTGGAACGCATGTAAGTAAATAGTTACAGCAGCGCCGGGGTGGGCTAAACACATTGTTGTGTAGGGTCTATGTTTTAATAGGTTATAATATAAGGTAATAATTTTAAATAATTATATAATAAAAGGTTATACATTTGTTTACCATTATAGACTGCTTCCTTAATAATATTTCAACGTTTGCACGTATTAGGACATAATATCTATGTTTATTATGTATTAATATATCAGACAGATTACATTGTAACCTTTTTTAAAAATAAAAATTGGCGATCAATTAATTTGTAGAATTTTAGGTAAGATAAACACGTATAAAATCACATTAGCAATGAACATATTTTTCAGAATGCTAATTGTTTCGATTGCGTAATTGACGCGCGTCTATTTGTTGCAGCGGCTGCGGAGGAGAGGGGCGAGTCGGGCGACTCCGTGCCCCGCCTCAAACATCACCGCTCCGGCGACCTGCTCGACAGCCAATCGCGCGGCTACAGCCAATCGGACGAGGTGTTGCAAGAAGGCCACTCTGGGTACGTTAGCCAATCGGACGACGCGCTCGACCGAGGCACGAGCGGGCGGGCCGGCTCGCACGACAGTGATAAACTAGGCACCAACCTAGAGTACATAGACAGCGGCACGGCGTCGCAGTCGGACGACGGCTTCCTCGGGGGGGCGCCACCGTCGGGCGCGGTGTGCATCGAGCTGGACGAGACAGGGTTCGTGAGCACGGAGACTCTCAGTGACACCGAGGTGATATCGGAGGAGACGGCCGAGTCGGGAGACACGGCGTCATCGCAGGATAAAACGCGCAACGACACGGTGACTCCGACATGATGTCTGCGTGCTGCCGACCCTTGACCTTTGACCCTCCCCCGACGACGGGTTTAGCAATATGGACCGTACGACGGAGCGCGTCCGGTATATTGAGCTAGTGTAGCGACGACGCCTGCTTGCATGAAACTCGAGCATGTTTAGTAAGCCTCGGTCTCCGACGTTTGGGGCTGTGATGTGTGGAACGCCGACCACTGCAGTGTATGGTCAGGCGGAATGGTGTGATTTCATCGCTTCTTCTCTCTGGTGGTGATTGTGTGAGTTCGCGGCGACAGCTGTCATTCAGCCATTGCGTTGTGTCCACCTACGTAGTTGGTTTTTTATTGAATTTTACTTTTTAACTCCAATGCCAGTCATTTGAACAGGTTAAGTTCGTTCCATTGCAAATGTTCACCTCGCCTTCTTTTAAATTGTAGCATCTTGATTGACCAAATAGCTTAAAAAACCGTTTACCTGGGCTTCTTACTGAGATAATATCGGTATATGAGTTCAGAAATGGTCACAATATGGCAGATATAATAGATTATTGCACACTGTATATGGAATGCCCTGCCACTAGACTTTCGGAATCAGTCATATTTTCATAGGCATGCTCCTGGCCTTGTGTATATATCACTTCAAAACATGTGTATGCATGACAAAGGCAAAAGTTAAAAGGTCTATTAGCATTAAATCAGGTCCATGCAACACACATTTTGCTTATTTGGTAGCTAGCTAGCTATTCATTGTGGTTGTAACATTGGTAACCATGCAAGACAATGCTACCTGACGTAGATGTGAAATGGCATTTGGTCAAGTTGTTACCAAACTTGCTTAAAATTTTTGCCATGGTTAGTTCAGAAGTGACGTTACACCACTGAGGCAAACCACTACATGTATGCATAGTTAGACATAACGCGAGAGAGGCAGCAACAAATGCACGTCATAAGTAAAATGATCTTTCCATGCATCTTCGCAAGACTTGCGAACAGTTATTGTTTAAAGTACATATCCTCTAG
Organism: Priapulus caudatus; assembly: GCF_000485595.1. Lineage (NCBI taxonomy): Eukaryota > Metazoa > Priapulida > Priapulimorpha > Priapulimorphida > Priapulidae > Priapulus > Priapulus caudatus. Next base: position 604,155 of record NW_014577088.1, read on the forward strand.
GACCAGAATGTGGCGCCATCTATATGTAAAACATGTTATCAATAAGAACCACCTGTTCGATGGTGCGCCCCCCAACATACAAATCACTAGTTGGACTTAATTGGGGACTTATCTATAATATGTAGTGTAGCAGTACCATTTGATAACTGTTGCGCGCAAGGAAAAAAAGAACTCGTGGTTCTGTTATTGGAACACATAGGAGATGTGAGGGTGATGTGAAGGTAGTAAATAGGGTGGATGGTTAAGCCACAATTGTAAAGAGAGCAGGCTTTTTAATGCTGTGGGCTAATTGTACTTTTACTGATGATAACTGCACAGAGACGAGGGTGTTTATTTATGTGCGTTGTGAGCGTGTGTTGATGAGAGTGAGTGCGTGCGTGTGCGTGCGTGCGTGAGTCCATGCACCCGGCCATATGCATTAGTGCGCGTATGTGTGTGTTGCCAATAGCAACGCGCCGCTGGCGACCTAGCATTGCAAATGAGGTATCATATTTTGTATATATTTGCTGGTTGGACTCTGACTGCTGTGCAGGTAAGATTTTATGTTTTGGTTTTAGGTTTTATGTTTCCCAATCTTGGTTAGTGACGAGTACAATTTATAACGACGCGTATTTGTATAGTAGTCCGTGGCCCACTCCGGCGTTCCTGTAGTGTTGTGCGTTTGTTATTATTGTTATTTATGCTTTTGCGGCGCCGCGATCGTGATCTCGTGCGCAGTGCTGCATTTTTACCATGTGATTTGTACGCACAATCGGTTGTCGCATTTCCCGTCGTTTTCGATTGTCACCCGTCAGCACACCTGCAGTGCGCAGCAACGTCGGTGCATGTTCTGGCACGTTGGGCGTAGCGTTTTCGCGCACATCTTCCGATTTCTCTGTGAACGACATTTATATGCGCTAATGCACAAGTTTTTGCTGATAGCAGCTGATCGACAGCGGTGGTGGTCGTGTTCCCTCGTGTGGAGTATGTTTGTTGCGCGGCTGCTTGCCGCCTTCCCGAATCTGCACCGTGGATGGATGGCCCAGCGTGGTCGCGTCGTGCTGAACATTGGTTGTCGCTATATGCACACACAGGCTCGCGTAAAGTGCGACTCGAATGGCATGTGTAGGTGTTCCCTGCAGAGATACGTCTGCCTGCCTCCGTGCCTGCCTGCATGCCTACCTGTAACGCCTACCTGTCTGTAACGCTTTGACAAAGAGAAGAGGATGAGAGAATGTATGGCAAAACTCTTCACGTGTGTGTTGGAACACGTACTTTTGGAACATCACTGCGCAAGCGTGGATGACAGGTGTGTGTGTGTGTGTGTGTGTGCGACATTTCACGTGGCCATGGTTTTCACTGAAGTTTTCGTGTTAAAGCTCATATACTGTCTAAAAGTGATCTTTCTAAAAAATGTCAACTACATGCGTATGCGTTCTATAGTTATATTGTGCTATATTACGCATTTTAGTGATATAACTTCGTTTTTTGGATCGTCTAAAACAAGACGAAGTGTGGCAATTAGAAAAAGGTTTACTGTGACAAGAAAATAGGCTTGCTGAGCACGTGACAATATGACGATATAGCTGGTACCGGAAGATGTCAATAGATGGCGCTGACTATTATTTTGGCAAGGACTTGTTAATAGTGAAGAATTCGTTAAAAATGTGTCAAATGTAAATCTCGTCGTAAGAGACTGCCATCTTTGAAACTGTCATTCCTAAAGTTTTTAATGCCAGGTGATAATTTATTTGCACCGTACGATCTTATTGTGTGACGTAACTGTTTTAGCCTCGCGGGTGCACCCAGCTCGCTTCAATCACAGTTCGTCTTTTGTCAGCAGTTTTTCGGCGCATCCTTTGTGTTATTTTATCCCAGTGCATGGTGATAGCCATTCGCTACTGCTGTACGAATCGTTATTCAAAGAAAGCGCGTTATTTTCACGAGCCTGTATCTGCACGTCTAGATTGTCGCGTGTGGGTAGAGGGGACGTTGCGTCTTCCATCGTGTCACGCTGTGCGCTGCACTTTCTAACGGTGTGTCACGCTGTGCGCTGCGCTCTCTAACGGTGTGTCACCCTGTGCGCTGCGCTCTCTAACGGTGTGTCACCATGTGCGCTGCACTCTCTAACGGTGTGTCACCATGTGCGCTGCGCTCTCTAACGGTGTGCCACCATGTGCGCTGCGCTCTCTAACGGTGTGTCACGCTGTGCGCTGCGCTTTCTAACGGTGTGTCACCATGTGCGCTGCGCTCTCTAACGGTGTGTCACCATGTGCGCTGTGCTCTCTAACGGTGTGTCACGCTGTGCGCTGCGCTCTCTAACGGTGTGTCACCATGTGTGCTGCACTCTCTAACGGTGTGTCACCATGTGCGCTGCACTCTCTAACGGTGTGTCACCATGTGCGCTGCGCTCT
>NW_014577088.1:606572-611572 GCF_000485595.1 Priapulus caudatus
CGCTAGGGCGGTGACACACGCGTTAGAGAGTGCCAGCGGCACAGCGTGACCCACCGTTAGAGGTGCAGCCTAGAAGTGACAGACCGTAGAGAGCGGCAGGCACAGCGTGACACTGTTAGAGAGCGCAGCGCACAGCGTACCACCGTTGAGAGCGCACGCGGGCACATGGTGAATCACACCGTTTTTTTTTTTTTTGTTTTAGAGAGTGCAGCGCATATCGGTGACACACCGTTAGAGCGCCAGCGCACATGGTGACGGACCGTTAGACGAGGCGCAGCGACATGGTGACCCCCCGTTAGAGAGTGCGCGCCCTGGTGACCACGTTAGAGAGCGGCAGCGCACCTCGGTGACCACACCGTTCAGAGAGTGCATGCGGCCATCGGTGACAGCCCGTTACGACGAGGCGCAGCCGGCACATGGTTGACACACTCGTTAGAGAGCGCAGCGGCACACCAATTATGTGACACCCGTTAGGAGGGAGGCGCAGCGCACATGGTGACACACCGTTGACGAGCGCGAGCGCACATGGTGAGCACAGCGCGTTAGAGAGTGAAGCGCAGCAATGGGTGACCACACCGTTACGAAGTGGCAGCCTAGAAGGTGACACGAGCGCCACGGGGTGGGTCGCGTGTGCCGCCCCCCCCACGTTAGAGAGCAAGCCGCACAGCGTGACACACGCGTTAGAGGAGCTGCAGGCCTAGAGGGATGACACACCGTTAGAGAAGCGCATGCGGTCACCGCGTGACACACCGTTAGAGAGCGCAGCCACAGCGTGACCCCACCGTTAGAGAGCGGCAGCGCAGCATGTGAACACGTTAGAGAGTGCAGCGCCTGGGTTTGGGGGACCCCACACCGTTGAAAGCGCAGCGCACATGGTGACCACCGTTAGAGAGTGCAGCGCACATGGGTGAGGACACCGTTAGCACGAGTGGCAGCGCACATGGTGACACACCGTTAGCGAGTGCAGCGCAACATGGTGACAGCACCGTAGAGCGGCGCCGCGGCACATGGTGACCACACGCGTTAGAGAGTGCAGGGACGATGGTGCCACCTTAGAGAGCGGCAGCGCACAGGCGACGACACCGTTAGAGAGCTGCTAGCGCACAGGATGACACACGCGTTAGCGAGTGCAGCGCAATGGTTGACACAGCCGTTAGAGAGCGCAGCGCACATGGTGACACAGACGTTCGAGCGCGGCAGCGCACAGGATTGACACAGCCGTTAGAGAGTGCAGCGCACAGGGATGCACACGCTGCGCTCTCTAACGGTGTGTCACCATGTGCGCTGCACTCTCTAACGGTGTGTCACCATGTGCGCTGCGCTCGCTAACGGTGTGTCACGCTGTGCGCTGCGCTCTCTAACGGTGTGTCACGCTGTGCGCTGCACTCTCTAACGGTGTGTCACGCTGTGCGCTGCGCTCTCTAACGGTGTGTCACGCTGTGCGCTGCGCTTTCTAACGGTGTGTCACGCTGTGCGCTGCACTCTCTAACGGTGTGTCACGCTGCTTCACATGATCGGACTGCACTCCACAGTATCGTCCGTGTTTCCACATCTTGCTGCGTCTCGCTGCGTATTAGTGTCACATTTTAGAGCCTTGCTTGGGAGAGACAACGTCTCGGTGACACAGTGTCGCGGTGTCACCTTGTCTCATTGTTACTGTATTTCGGGCAGGTGGCTTGCAGGCTATGTGCCGTGGTATCTAATTGTATGTCACAGTGGTTCAATGCATCAGGCAGTGGCTCGCTACGTTTCGAGGCATTGACAGTGTGACTGTCTCTTTGTACGTAGTGTCACCCAGCGTTCGGTTCCAGTGAAACCAGCGTTTTGTGAAAGGGTTTAAGGTGGTCTGTGCATTGACATGCTACGCATACTGTAGAGAAGTGTGCAGCTATGTTTGCGCGGCTATCGGTTATGGTAACTGATTGCATGCGGAACGCACACTCGTCCGACGATCGTTAGGCAATTATAGTCAGGGATTTCTACAGGAATGCTACAGGAGGTTTATTTAACTATAGATTCGTTTAATCTGAATCTGTCCTGCAAACCAAAGATAGACTGCTTTTAGTAGCTTCATCACGACTGCATGCTGCCCGCCGCTACTGTAGGTAGTGGGCTGCGTGGCGGTGACTTCTATACCATTGAGTCTACTACCAAGTGTCTGCACCAAATGTCTGCTACAGTAGGCTGACCGCAACAGGAAATAGTATAGCTGTAATAATTGTAAAATGAATTAATAAAAACGTTTCCATATTTAGCTAGGGCTCACTCGAAGGCGCACCGTTGCTACACTATACATTATTTACGCAAAAGGATGAAAAACCTTTGGTGCTAAATTTTGTGTTAAATCTTGCGTTAAAGCCCTTTCGTGACAGTTCAGAAGTCGGGGCGATTAATGTGGGATGACATGCGCACAGCGGCAGTTAGTTTGTTGTTATTGTTAATTTACGGTCGTTGACAACGAAGTCGGTTGTGCCTGTGTGCGCGCGTGCGTGCGTGCGTGCGTGCGTGCGTGTTCGCAAAAGAGAAGAAAGAGAGAAGAGAAGAGAAGAGAGAGAGAGAAAGGGAGCGGGAGAGAGAGGGGAGCGCGGGGGAGAGGAAGAGCGGGAGAGAGAGGGGAGCGCGGGGAAGAGGAAGAGCGGAAGAGAGAGGGAGGGAGAAGGGGGTGGGGAGAAAAAGTGAGTCGTGCAGAGCGAAAAAGACGGGTGAGAGAGACAGAGAAAAAGCAAGAGAGCGAGTGTGTGTGTGTGTGTGTGAGAGAGAGAGAACGAAGTAAGAACAAGAGCGAGAGCAACAGGGACGAAGAGATGGCGACAGATCGTAATGGTGATACGTAGAGATGTTGTAGCGTTAATTTAGCTGTCTTGGGTTTATGGGCACATTATATATATATAAATGTAGATATGAGGTAAGGTGTTTAGGGGGAAACATGGCGACGCCTCCCACGATGATTCCTAATTCATATGAAGCGTTAAATGTGGAATTCGTAGTGGAAAAGATGCACAGTATATATAAGTAGAGTTATGGCATCTCATTGCGTCGCATGGTTTTGTTGGCTGTTGAAGGTGACCTCACTATTCCCCTTGCTGTGATTAGCCGCTACTGCAGGTGACGTCATTATTACTCGGGCTGTATTTGGTGTTCCTACATGTTCATTGCCCGCAGCTCTCCTACGCATATTATGTGTAATCATTGTTGTTGCATTTTCAATTGCTATATATATATACACACACATAATGTATATCTTTAATGTTCTTCTCATGAAACTTAATTAAATATATGAATACAGTTCGAGTTTTTGATAAAACAGTGGCTTTATATTTTATTGTCCGCGTAGCTGTGTTACTTAGCTGGTGTCGTTGCTTCATGCGATCCTACAAATGCATGATTAATCATTGTTATCACTCGATATCATAACATGGACGTACGCAAATATTTGCCAACTATAGGCGTTCACTAATGTCGCGCGCAGTCGGTTCTAATGATTCAGACCTATCAAAGCCGCCAGGTGCCTCTGCGTAGTAGGTATCAAAGTCCGATCAATTGCGAGCGAAGGAACGCGTTTATCCACATTCGTAATTGCCAAATTTTCGACACCTATTCGTGATAAACATTGCTTGATCGTGCTCGTATTCGAGTATCGCGCGTTTTCCCGGCGCTACGGTGGAATCGTCGGCGGTGAGTGAGCGTCGTCGCATGTGAGGCGTGGCGCTACGGTGGAATCGTCGGCGGTGAGTGAGCGTCGTCGCATGTGAGGCGTGGCGCGATGACGGAATCGTACGCACGCGTCACGGTGACAACGACGAGGACCGTACTGAGTACAGCCGCTGACGGCACGGTGACGGTGCGCGACGTCATCAAGTACGGCTACAACACCGAATACATCAAGTCCATCCCCGGATGTATGCGGGCCGTTCAATACGTAAGTCATGCCGGCTCCGTTTGCGAATTGTCACCCCATCGTCATTTCACCGCCGAATACTATAATATATAATATATTATAATACTGTTCCGGCGGTGAACTGATATATATATATATGTATATTCACCGCCGGGGCAGCCACAAACAAAACACGATAGATTGCTGTGACGTGTGTAGTCGAACATTGATCCCGTCTGTATGTATTCATGTGTTTTTTCTTTAGTTAATAAAATTCACTAGGCATATAGTTATCCCATTTATAAGGTGATTGTAAATTAAATACGCACGCCTGATCATGGATATCTTTGTCTCCTGTTATATATTTCATCAAGAGCGTATTAAGAATGATTTCACCTCATCTTGATTGCACATTACCTGGCGTAAACCCTTTAGCTTCTACTGTCATTCAGTATGATTGGTGTTGCGTCGTCTTCTTTATCTCCTTTCATGTTGATCTTGTTTTATTCAGTTGAAGCTCAACAGATCACCAGCTGTTTCTTGGGTTTCCTCGGTCTCCTTTCACTATGGTTGGTCTCAAAGTTAGCTGCATGAAATAGTCATTTATTGCACGACGCATAGAGATTTAATGTCGTAGGCGTGGCTGCTGGCTAGGTCGTAGGTTCGGACGTGTTGGGTAGGGCTGTTACATATTAGTCTGCCTAAGCACTATTAATATCTTGACATTATAGAAGTGTCGCAGTTTTGTCGAGGTTTTATTACTTTAGGGTTTAAAGGCTGTGAGGAGTGAATATTGTCACCGACCGGTGCTGAAACAACGTCGTTGACTATTGCAGGGTGCGATATGAATAGAAGCATTAGGTGACAGAGAGTTCAGTATGGGAAACCACAGTTGGTTATATGATATTCGTAGAAATCGGAAGGTTAGAGCGATACAAGAGATGAACGAACATAGTAATGATGAGGTAGTATTCGATATTAGTCGTACATAGAGTTAAACAGTTTTCTGTGCAACTACTGTTCCCATGCTAGTCGATCGCAGGTTTCTGAATAATTTCAATGAAGTTATAAACTCGACAACAAAACAGCCAAAAAAGCCAAAGACACACGACAGGAGTATTGC